>NW_020171990.1:433658-564372 GCF_003031525.2 Neophocaena asiaeorientalis asiaeorientalis
TATATATATATATTTTTTTTTTTTTTAAATAAAGTTTCCTTGGATTGGAAAGCTGCATGCAAAGGAGTGGAGCTCAGATCTGAGAGTGACTTATTCACAGCCCTCGGTAATGAAAGAAGACGGAGCTCAAAGGATTAGCAGGTGCATTGCCTGCCCATCTTTTTGTCCTCCAGGCCATAGCAGTCAGCTTTGGTGATTCCTCATCACCAAAAACTGTTAAAAATGATTAAAGAGGACAGTTTAGGTGGTACAAACAAACTTTATTTAGCACTTCAAGAAGCAGATAATTTCTGTTTTCAGGGGTCCAGAGAACTGCAAAAAGGGGCAGAAGGCAGAAAGCTTTTACTGGGTAGAGAGTGAAAAAAAAGGAAGATAAAGAGAAAATATCTGATTGGCTAAGGCCATGTAGTCAACCTTGTTTGGGGTGAGAAGGAAGAAGAAAATAAGTGTAGATCCCAGAGCTGACTCCAGGTTTAGGAACTGGCTGACTGGATAGACTGTGTTTCTGGTCAAGCGAAACATTTACAAGGACAGAAAGTTATCTAAGTTTCAGTTTGCTGATGTGGCATCCCCGGCAGGAGTAGCTCCATCTTGGGCCTAGGAAGTAATTTCAACAAATATGAACACACATGTGCTCACATAGCCTGCTTTTGAAAGAGGAATAAAAGAGTAAGTGAAGAGTTGAGTGTTAATTACAGTCAATAAGAAATATATTTTTTTATATTACATGGATCAAGCTATATATCAGGAAAATATAGAAAACCAAAGATTTGCTTTCTATGTATAAAGTTAGGAAAATCAATTCAATATTTTTAGTTAAAATATGACAATATGATCTGAAAACATGTAACCTACATATTGCATGACAGGGATAATCAAACTCATATGACAAGCAGATATAGAGCAAGGCTCAAAACAGAATTTGAAATAACATATATAGGTATTTATGTAAGAGAAACAGGGAAATAGGGCACAGTGAAAACTGACAGCTGATTTTTTTTTCCTGGTAACACAATATACAACAGTTAAAATCAGATTTTTCTTTTCAATCTCAGTTTTGACTAATGCCCCAAAAGTCAAGGAAAATTTAATAAATTCAAAGTACCCTCAGATTCTAAACTAAAGTGGTGCTCCACCTACTAAAGGCATATTTAGTGGTGAAATGGGTTCTGCTGCCTCTGGTCTGCATATGAACTGAAAGTTGAAAAATCCATCTGGGAGAGAGGATTTCGGATTCCTGGCTTCAGTACTCTTTTCGGAATGGAGAAAGGTATTTCTCCCTTTTCTTAAAAAAATGTAGGAAAGTTTTAAGACATCACTTGACAGCTTGCTATGTGTTTCCTGAAGTTCAAGAGACACTAAGATACTATTTGACTCCTGACTGGAGAAGTCTTAGTATGAAAGTTGTATATGGGGTTGCCATTTTCTGGCAATGTAAGGAAGAAAAACAGCATGGGGAAGTTATGTCTGCATTCTATAACAAGTGTATTTCTTATGAACCATAGAGAATTGAGCAAGAGAATTTCTCTAGGATCAGTCTAAGGGAGATCTAAAGGACTGCCTAGAGGTTTAAAGAGGGAGAGATTTCTGGAAGTCTGAGGGCTGAGGAGAGAGCAGAAAGTTGCCAGCCACAGGGAACATTGTAATATCAGGGAAAATGCAATTCTATCAGAAGTTGAAAAGCACAGCTACAACATTTGCTGTGAATAGGGTACAAACACCAAAAGACATCTCCTGTCATTCAGATAAGAACTGTTTAGCTTCTTATTGTTCCTCCGTCTCCCTATCCCCATGTTTCAACCCAGAGGGGCCCAAAATAGCAAACATAGAATAGGATAGGAAAATATGGAAAGAAGGAAAAAGAAACAGCTTTTCCCACATGTAAGCTTTCTGACCCGAAGCAGCACTGAATTGGAATTAGGAAGAAAATTTAAACTGAATTTTAAAATAAAGTTCTAATATTAGAAAAAAAGGATTATTTAATAAGTTACTAAAATGAAATTCTACTTGTGATTGACATGCTAGAAAAGCAATGATACCTGATCAAAATTTTATTTAAGGGCCCAAGAGAAAAACGTCTAGAACATGGTTTTAAAAGATCTTTAAAAAGTAAAAATAAAATTACTCATGCTTAACTATGCCCCACTTATTCAATAAGATTAAAAATGTAATACCCAGGATGTCACAGTGAGACCCTAGGGACATTCTGGGTATGACACTGAAGAAAGATAGGGGACAATTAGAAGAGCAATCCATGTAAATTGACAACACATTATGTGAATTCCCATATTTTGAATAGAAATAGTCTTTAATATGAGTTCAAGTTTTATCTCACTCATGACAAGAAACAAGCTAAACATGCTAATACTTGCTGACTCCTTTCACTATCTAGTTATTCATTTCCTGTAGTCTTCTTCTCTCACTGGTGTATGAAACCACTTGAATATTACCAAAGAGTGTCCTACTCTCTCATCCCCCACTGCTATTCATATGCCTTCTAATATTCTCCCAAAGTATATATTTTTTTCTGATTAATTTACTAACTCTCCTTCCTTTCTTCTTCATGACATTTTCTTAGGACCCCCCATCTTACTTTATAAATGTGGGTATGAGTTAGCTTCTTCTTTTCACTCTTTAAATGATCTTAGTAATATAGTAATCACTTCAACTCCATATACAATGGGCTATCATTCTGGGAAAGATTACAGATAGATAAATAGATGATACATAGATAGATAGATAGATAGATAGATAGATAGATAGATAGGTGCAATAGATAGGCTAATGAACCTCTGAATCTTTTTGACAACTTCATTGTAAATAATATTTCTTTTATGGAGACTAACCTGAGCATACTTGAAACAGAGAGATAATTTCTACTGCTAAATTAAAAGATGTTGGAGAGTTTCTCCATCTCATTAATTTATTAAAATGTATTATTGATTACTTTCTCTGTGCCAAATACTGCACTAGGCATAGGGGCTACATGTATGATACATTAAATGTATAAAACCCATTCATTAATGGTGTTATAGGAGGAAAAGGAGACCCAAATAACCTCTATAAAACAACTAAACACACACACACTGCACCATAGTGATAACAGCTATAAATGAAACATCATGGTGCTATGGACAGGATACCCAGAAGACCCAGGAGAGTCTCCTTTGAGGAAGGATGGTTTCTGTTGAAGCCTGAAGTATATATAAGAGTTAGACATGTCAATAGAAATAGGAACATTCCAAGAGAATTTATTGTATATGTGAAATCACTTAGAGAAAAGAACCAGAAACTTTAGAAAACTTATGAGGAAATTATTATGGACGAAGCAAGTGTAGAAGGGGTGGAGAAAGTAACACAAGATGATGGGAGATAAAAATGTAAGAAAGGGTCAAATCATTAAGGATTTTGTAGGTCAAGGTAAAGATTCTGAAATTTATGCTGAGTGCAGTGGATGACAACCATTGAAGGGTGCTGAGTGAAATGATCAATCAATGTCACATTTACTGATTTTAATTCAATAGTATCTCTCAGAGTTGTTCTATATTCTTGCTTCCCGTGGCCACTACTTCCATAGTTCTAATAAATCCACTAATCCCAGAACTTATTACTTCTCACCTGAACTATTATGGGAGACTTTTAAAAGACCTCTCAAATTTAGATTCTTGTTAAATTACAACTTTGATCATCTGTATTTCCTATTCAGTGACCCTTTATTAGCTAAAGGATATTTTACCCTATTCCTTAGCTTAGCATTCAAAGCTCTCTCTTTTTGTCTCCTCTTATTTTCCATCACAACTTAGTTAGCAATCGACTTGAACTCCTGCACATTTGCTGTACATTCTTGCAACTTTTGCTTCCTGTCCTTTTCCTCAAGCAGTTTCCTGTACCCTTACTCTATTCTTCTTCGTTATTGGGTCAAATTCTCTCTATGCACAAAAATGTAACCCTAATACCCCTTCTAGTGTCCACAAAATTTTCTTTGACCCACTCAAGCCAGATGTTGTATCCTTCCCTCTCCTTGTGTTACAACTTAATCAATTAATCAGACAAATATGCATACAGAGCTGTCATATGTAAAGCCTTCTGCTAGGCATTCCTTTTTTTTTTTTAAAGTAGAACAAATATAACAAGTTTTCTGGCACTGAGAAACAGAACTTTTCACCCAACTGAAATGTGTATCATGCAATGCAATTTGATAACCCCTGCAGTAGAATTTTGTACTATCAACATGAGTTCGCAAAGCAAACACTAAGTACTTCCTAGAGGGGTCAGAAATGGCTTTACAAAGAAGGTATGCCTAGGCTTTGAAGAAGACAAGAGATTTTAGAACAAATAGGGTCCAGGGCATTCCAGAGAGGAGGAATGTCTGTTTATGCCTTAGCACTTGTGGGATATATACACCCAGACAGTGGAAGCTGGGTCTACCTCTTTATATATTCAGTTTCCCAGGGTTCTGCCTTGCACAGAGTAAACAGTAATATCTTTCCTGTCCAACTCCTTCAACTATAGGCACTGAAGACTGGAAAGCTCACAGAGCCTTCCCTGCCATGACCTATTACACAACCTTAGGCAATTCTCGCCATCATGGTTCAAAACAAGGTTCATCACTGTCCTCATACAACCACCCCAAACACACACCTTCCCCAAACAGACAAGATATTGGGGGAAACACTTCCTCTCCTCCTGATATTTTTCTCATGAGCAGGGCCACTCATTAACATTGAAGTTCTGGCCCCTGTCTGTCACCTCCTTTACTCACTTCATAGGAGGAGTAATTTACTAAAGCTGAGTTTGGGAAAAGAAGTGAGGCAAGTATAACTTTGCCCTTTCATCTCTTCTTTTTCT
The DNA here is from genome assembly GCF_003031525.2 of Neophocaena asiaeorientalis asiaeorientalis. Classification (NCBI taxonomy): domain Eukaryota; kingdom Metazoa; phylum Chordata; class Mammalia; order Artiodactyla; family Phocoenidae; genus Neophocaena; species Neophocaena asiaeorientalis. The sequence goes on from NW_020171990.1 coordinate 438,507, forward strand.
TGGGAGCTTAGCTAAGCACTGGAAGGGTTAATTCTTCTCTGTTCCTACATATCAGGGGAAGACAAATGATTAATGCTACAGCAGTCCTAGAAAGCTGCCTGTGAGTGGATGAGAAAGTCTATCTGATTCTGTAATTCTGTATTAAGAAGGATATTTCTTTCTTTCTCATTTCCTTTCTTCCTTCCTTCCTTCCTTCCTCCCTTCCTTCCTTCTTTCCTTCCTTCCTTCCACCCTCCCTCCCTTCCTCCCTTTCTTCCTTCCTTCCTTTTTTCTTTCTTTTTTTCACTGATGTAAGCAATATGCTCCAAAAGGCAAAAAAAGGTTTTTGTTTTTAACGAGTCCTAAACCCTCACCGATACATACAGTGATTGTTTTCATTGAAATAAATAACCATTTCCGTGTGCCAAATTTTAGTAAGATAATATCCCTTGGCCCCAGCAGCAGAAAGTTCCAGCCTTTTCCCCAGTGGCATGCTGTTGTGATCCCAGAATGCCTATGTATAATGCATTGTGGGTCATGACAATAGTGCTATTCAGTAAATATTTAAGTGAATGTCTCCTGGCTGTAGGCTATATTTATGATAATTTTATAAAATCAATATTCTTATAGATATTGTCTTATTGTGTGTGTAAACAGAAGATGCCAGGAAACAATTTCTTTTGTGATCTTGCTCTATTAATTTTAGTGTTTATGTTTAAAATTAACTAAGTATCAATGCCTAGCTAAACACAATTTAATTATGAACAATTTCACTAAATTTGTATTTAATGTAAAGAATATGTACATAATTTAATGTTACCACAATACCTATATTTTCATGTAAAATGTAATAATTTAAAAAATTTTAAAGTTGTTACAAAACAATTAATGTTAAATTCCTCTGAATTATTCACACAGTGCCATTGACATTAAGTGAAATGTCTCTATTTCAGATGTAGAAATAGTGTGAGGAATTTTTGCATTTTTGAAGAAAAGTATCTGATGAAAATGTATTCCTTTTTATTTTTTTATTAGTTGAGATGAACATTTTACATTTTATGTTGTGCTCCTGTCACAAACAAGATTCCAACCTGTGTGATTCTGAGACAGAAATTCTAGAACTGTACCCTACCACATCTTCAACAAATCAGTTCTGCTTAACGTTAAATTTAACTTTTTTTAAGTTAAATTTAAAAAATCAATTTTAATACATCTTGAGAATTTAAACTGTGCAAAATTAAAGCATGATAAATGTTTCTAAAGTCTCATAAACAGTCCAACTTCTTTTGTGTAATAAAAGTTAATCATTTTAGATTTATCTTTTCTCTTTTTATAAATTTTCTACACATGTAGATAATACATATGTACCTGGTATTATTTACTTAAAGATACCCCCATGTTAATATATTTATATAGGCACTTGAGAAAATAATGTATTTTCTGTCACTTTTTTTTTTTTTTTTTTTTGCGGTACGCGGGCCTCTCACCACTGTGGCCTCTCCCGTTGTGGAGCACAGGCTCTGGACACGCAGGCCCAGCGGCCATGGCTCATGGGGCCAGCCGCTCCGCGGCATGCGGGATCCTCCCAGACCGGGGCACGAACCCATGTCCCCCGCACCAGCAGGCGGACTCTCAACCACTGTGCCACCAGGGAAGCCCTCTGTCACTTTTTTTAATAATAAAAATAGGTACAAATTCTTGCTGGAGATTGAAACTACTTGTCTAATTCTCCTAAAATGTCAAATTTAACTTTCAAAAATCTTGATTATAAAAATTTAAATTATAAAACAAAAGAAAAAAAATTAAAGCAAAAAAGAAAGAAGGAAAATAATCAGTCATTAATTTCACTGAAATGTAATACATTCCTATATTTAAAATCAGGATCAGTGACGTCTCTGTGTTTGAAACATAAGGAAGAATAAATAAGTGATTCAGTTTTATTCAGATATGTGGACACTGTATATACAGCTACTTCTTTTCTCCTGACTTGAAAGTCATTCAACCCAATTTTGATCACTCCTGAGCTGTGAGACAGGAATGGCAAGAAGAAAACATTGGGGAAAGTGGCATACGTTCTGTCTATATCAGGAACACCAGCTAAGCCAGTAAATGGGGGACAATTATATTTTCCAACGGATTCAAAATCCCTCACACTTTACCCAGATGTAGAACTAGAAAAAAAATTTAAAAATCCAATTAGTCACAGTCATTTCAAATTATACTTCTTTTCTCTAACATTTTGGCATTTCTTCTTAATTTCTTGTCACTTGGAGTTTAATTAGTAAACTCATATTAGTTTTAAAACACTGAATAATATTTTTTTCTAGACATAAAATTTTTTTGGAAAACAGGTGTCAGTATAACCTCCACATTATTTTGATCCATTCATTTTCACTCTCTTGGACTCCTTTTGTAGGTACAAAGTAATTCAATTTTATTTGGTAAATCACTGGAAAGACTATGTTTCAGAATTAATAAATATATCTTACTAATATTAAGATAAATCATGTTTATTACTTTTTTTCACAAGGTGTGGCACTTTGACATAGAAAGAATTAGATTAGACAAAAACGTGTGCTTGTGGTTTTAATTTGTTTTGTTTTACAAATGTACCTAATAAGAAACAAAACAAAACACAATATATATACTCTATAATAGACTGGCACATTGGTTTTGTGGTTTTTTTATTCTCCACAGTTTTTCAGAAAAACAAAAGGAAATTTGTAGGTTATACTAAGATTTACAATGTAATTCTTTATAAAATACAGTTATTTGAAGACTACATGATAATATAGTTATTCTAAGACTACATGATTAAAAATAAGTATACTTACTTCAAGGAAATGACACTAATTTTAATTCAGGAGAAATAGAAATATGTTTGAGATCACTTTGCAAAGACTGTCTAACCACCACCTTCCAAATGATTGTGTTGTACTTGGGTTACTTGTCATAATGCGTTATTTTCTTTGTAGACCAGAGAGTAATAATGCAATTTCCCACTAGTAGACATAGTTCTTCCAAAATTGTTTTTGTATCTACTAAAGGAATTTCACTGAATATTAAGGATATATTTATTTGTATATATACAAAACAAATGATATTTTTGAAACTCATTGTTACATTTGGACCATTTGAAAATAAATGTAAAAATTCTAAGAAGTAATGTCAAATGTCCAGAAGTCAATAGTTAATGAAGACTTGGTTCTAAAGACACAATAATAAAAGGTTTCAGATACTATATAATTCAGAAAACTTACTCTTAACCATTTATTTCTCAAGGCCAGGCATTCTTCGGCACCAGCATATATTTTGTAATTCAGTATTTATATTTAAGTACATGAAATGAAAAAGAAGACGTTGCCTATTATATAATTGGAAGTGGGATGGATGGGGCAAGAAAATTCATCTGTTTGTATGTAACTATAAAGTACTAAACAGAAAATACTTTCCCTCAGCCAGTCAACCAACTCATTTCATCCTCACATCAGCTTTATACATGAAGCTATTATTTATTATTATCATCATCATCATCATCATCATCATCATCTGTAATTTATGAATGAGAAAACAGATGAACAGTTTGCTGGGTAATTTGTTGTGGGTCACTAAGTACCTCCCAGGACTGAGACATGAATCCAGACTGTCTGAATCTATTGTCTATGGCCTTGACCATCACATTACATTGACTGTGAAGTTTCACTGAAAAACATTGAGCAGTTTGACAATAATCAAGTTTTAACTGAAGCATTTTTTAAAGGAAACCCATTCTAATCAAATACTAAAAATAAGAATTTGACATTTAATACTTGAATACATTATAAATCATGTCAGAGAGAGATCAAAAATTGTTTTAAGGTCATTTATCATTTCTGAGAACAGTCTCCTTTCAATTCCTTTACTTAGAAATATTTTTTTTTTCAAATCTATATAAAATGTTTCATGTGTTACTTATACAATATATTGTATTTTAGGTGAAATATGCAGACACGAGAATGTGACTTCAAACAAGGGGTTAAGAAAGAATCTTAAATGTGGTATGAATATATATATGGATATTTTCATAATTTGAATATCTTGAAGCATATCAGACTATACTGTCTGTCTAACCTTTGTTAAAGACGTTGAAGTCATATAAATTATACTTTCATTATCTGTAAATGTAGCTTCAGATATCTATGCATTTATTTGGGGTTTCTAACTAGGACCAACAGCCTCCCAGTTTACCCGAGACCCTCCTAATTTTAGCACTGAAAGACCTATTACCCAGTAACCTCTAATTCAGACAAACCAGGATAGTTGGTTATCCTTTTTGTTTGATAAAATTATAAAATAGAATTTGGAAAAAAATAATGCAGAACTCTAGTAGCTTTCCCATTTAAATCAAATCAGTTACCTCTATATCAACAATCACTTTGACTTTAATATGTGGAAAGATTCTAATTGTACACATGCTGCAACCATTGGTTTTCTTCAATAATTGCCCATTATGAGAACATTACATTTCAGACTCTACATCAGGTTATTGAGGATGAAAATAAGTATATATATTGAATCCTCTACTCAGGAGAGAAAAATAAGAAAAATGCTCAACTAGATTGTTATGACACAAAACACAAGCCTTACCTACAATGTTATAGAAGTTCACATACACAAAAAAAATGATGATATTCAGAGTCACATTAAGGACCACACAAAGAGAGTGGATTCCTAGGTGACCAATGGACATAAAATAGAATGTAGCCACTGGAAAAGTAACCGGATAGTGAAAATTGTACTTCCTAAAGAGTAGTATAAATGTAAGCCACTTTAACAATGGAAAGGGGAAAAGTGAACAGGATAATAAACCAAAGAAATATTTCTGGGTAATAAAAATATGAATACTAAATATTAACATTTACCAAGTTCTTATTTTTGCCAGGGACTGTATTATGTACTTCACCTGAAAAGCCCCATTTTATCTCCACAATACCACTCTGGGCCTATTTTATTTCCTTATGAAAACCTGTGAAGGCAAAAAATCAAATGACCTAATCTTTTAATTTACATCAAAATTTGCTATACATAAAGACAGAATTTGGGAACAAGAATTATTTTAATCTTTCAATATATCATTAAGTTTAAAAGGCAACTATTATGTATTCATGTCAACATACTATGTAAAGTAACTAATTTTAAGTACTATCAAATTTGATCAGAAGGCTTCTTATACCTAAACATATTTTTAGACATACCAAACAGTTAAAAATAATTTCTGCCATGAAGAATCTTCATAGAATCCCAGACATATATGTATGACATAGATTTACTGCAATACACATTCCAAAGCGTGTGTGCCTAGAAGAAAGAAGACAGATATGATGTACTGCAAAGCTCTACCCAAATTCTCTATGACTGGATGTATGTATACATTGGAACTGAGAGGAGGAAATGGGCCACACTTATCCACAAACTCAGTTTAAATTTTCAGGAAGCATACAGCATGAACATTGAAAAATAAAAATAATTCTTAATTTTCATTTGGCTTAAACACAGAACACTGAGATAAGAGAAAAAAGTTTATCATTATCAATTGAAATAAATTCACGACCTAAGCTGTTTCATTTTTATTGCTGATGATTCAAATTCGAAAAGAACATCAAGAGCAATAGGCAAAATCCTCTGGGTGATACCTGAGAGCTGCAACTATTCTAGAGAGAGGGAGAAAGAGGGAGGGAGAGAGAGTGAGAGAGAGAGGGATCATGTTAGAAACTTTAGATTAAGACAAGGAACATTAAAAACAAGCATGTAAATAGGAAACCAGCATTTAATCTTTCAAATATAAATTATTTTAATTATTTTTTCCCAAATTGGTAAATTATCTTTTAAGAGTTAATTAGATATAGTAACATGAAAAACACTCTACATACCCAAAATTACCATACAAATTTATTTGTATTGCAGTCTAGTATCTATTCATTTAGTATTTATTCCCTTTAAAAATGATATCACTCTCTTTTAAAAAGCATAAATTGGAGAGAAAATCTGGTCCAAAGTGTGAATGGACCTTTTCTCCTAAGAGCTTGCTATCTAATTAGTCAACAGAACTGCCTAATGATGATTACCATTACCATGCAAACATAAAGTCATGAAAGTACAAACAAGGTTTGAGGCACACTTTGCCGATTAACTCATGTAAAGTAATAAAAACACCTTTCCATGCAATGGCTAAAGCATGACTCTAATGAGGACATCACAAAGAAAATCTTCCAGATCCTTCTCCCTGAAGGACAGATTTTGAATTCAACAGTATAGAAAATTATGACCTTAACCTCCCCTTTAAAGATAAATAACACTGTTAAATGGAAATTTAATGATAAGAACTGTGTAAGAGAAGGTTTTAGCCCAAAGCCCAGTGGACACTCAGCCCCAAGTTATAAACAAATTAATTTACCATAAGATTTTGTCAGATTTCTCCTGCACACACACATACATACTATAAACACACAATCACCTATACTTTGTAGATGGTAAAATACATTTTAAAAAAAAGCAATAATACTGCCAAGGTTTTCACTATACGTACACTCTGAAATATTCTATTCGTATACAATGTAATATTTAATAACCAATATTTCCCATAAAAAGAAATCCTTTCCATGAGACTTCTTAACTCCAAGACTTCTGAGCTTCTCTAGTCTCAGTTTAGAGAGTATCTCCTGACAGCGAACTCCTGGAACTGCCCAATCCAAATTAAAAAAATTGGGAGTACTTCTTATCATAATAAGTAAGTGTAAAAAACAAGTGTAATTGTTTTTACACTTACCACACTGTGAAATTATTTTAACTTTTTCAAATTTTTTTTCTTCCACTAGATTATAATCTTCATGAGAGAGGAGTGTTTGCCTAATATTTTTATTACTGTATTTCCAACATCTACAGGAATCCTTGGAACATAATAGGATCTATTTTGGTGAATGAATGAATACATGATAACCACTTTTGTATTTGGGGTAGAGTGGGGCAGAGAATAGCAAAACAATATTAAAAGTTAAAAGAGCAATATATACATATGTATAATGATGTATATATATTATAATGTATATATTGTAACATATTATATATAAAGGTATACTATATAAATAAATATATATATAATTTTTTCCAGAATTGGTTAAGACACTATAGTTTTCTTTTTTTTTTTTAAGGAACATCACATCCTCTTGTATTTTGCAAAGAATAAGTTCTATACAGTTAAAATAATAGTGTTTCAAAAATAAATTTGAAAGATTAAAATATTTTGCAGTTAAAAATACTTTTCTTGGGCTTCCTTGGTGGCGCAGTGGTTGAGAGCCCGCCTGCCGATGCAGGGGACGTGGGTTCGTGCCCCGGTCATAAAAGGACCCATATGAATGAAAAAAATATCTTTAAAAATATACCAGGGATTTCATAACAAATAATAGCATTGAGTACAATTAATGTACTGGAATAAGCTGAACTAATAAGAGATGTTTCATACAAACACACTGTGGCTTCTCATGCAATATCTAGTCATGATTGTGGCACTTGACCCTGGAAATACATAAGTATTAAGCTAGATATTAAAAATGCATCTGTTGAACATTTTAATTGCATTAGGAGAGATCCACTGAATTCCAAATATTTTTGATCAAATTTTTAAAGAAATTGGCCAGTGAATACTAAATATTAATGTTTTATACTGACTGACATTTGCTAGTTATTATGTGGGAAATGTTCTGAGTATTCTAAATTTATAAGAACTGCAAGTTTTTCTTGATGAATTCTTCAAGCTACGAGGAACTATGCATGATTGACAGTGGATTTGCAGATTAGCAGATCTCTCTAATATATTGTACCTTTTTTGACAATGACCACATCTCAAATGGGATCCTGCTTCTAGCTGACATCATTACTAGACGCTAAGATCCTCTTAGTGATATGGAACAACATCCTTGTCTTAATCAGAGCAAAATCTAGTCAAATAATCTTGTGGTTCTGATTTTTAAAATAGTTCTATTGCCCTCACAGACACATATTTGTACGTTGTTGTAAATTTAAATGATTCTATTTTGTTACCTTGACTTGAATAATATGGTTTGTTTTAGTTAAGCATAGTTTGAAACACTGCTTAACATTAAGGTTGGTTGCAAGTAAAAGAAACACTCAAAATAACTGTGGTTTGAGAAAAATAAAACTATCTCTTCCTGACAATAGAAGTCTATAGGTAGAAGGTCTAGGGCTGCAAGGACTCTTGTCTGTGGTCTTAATGATTCCTTAATATGAAGAGATTAGGGAAAAGAAAGAACTAGAATGATAACGTTTGTCTTAGGAAAATGAGTGGCATGAATGCTTTTAAGTGAAAGAGTAAAAAAAAAATGGGTTGAAATTTGGATATGATGTGGTGAAGCTACAGATATAAAGAATTTAAAATTTGTATCTGGGTGCTGGAAGACTGTTTTTAAAAGAAATGTAATATTTGAGAGTCATCTGTTTATCCTTTGTAGTTTTGTTTGCTTTGTTTTGCTTTTCAGATAATTGATTCAATTTTGTCTTGTATTATATATCTAGGTAGTCACTGTAAATTTATTATAAAAATATAAGTGGCAGAAAAGTCTTAACAGTAGGACACCCATGAGAATAACCAAGATGATTTTGTCCTGGATTATGCATCACGTAATTTTTACATAGTAGTGCATATAAAAATCATGGTAATTAAAATATTGGTTGACACTGGGAATAGAGTTGTAGACATTATCACAATTTATCTGGAAATTAAGCCATGGGAATGAACAGTTTTATGCAAAAAGGGGGTGTAGAGTAAGAAGCTGAAATCACAAGGAGAGAACCATTTAAGTAAAAGACACAGTAATTAATGAGAAGAACATTAACCATATAGCCAGTAAGATAGGAAGAAGACTCTGGTGTCATAGAAACAAAATTAAGGGTTTATAAAAGAAGTAGGGAAATAGCATTGGCAAACCTGAAACAAAGACCTGATGTGTTACATAGGATCATGGAAAGGGAGTGCCAAGTGCTTCCCTCTGGACCCTTGCAACTTCTACTGAAGCACTGATTTATGTTGAATTTCCGAGTACTCAAAAGAGAATAAAGGAGGGATCAGACAAAGGAAAGGAGAATGCGCAAGAGTGGATTGTGTGGACCTGCAGCCTCTGTTTGTTCCCTAGTCTATGCTCCTTTCTATAAAGACCAGCTGTTGGCCACAAAGAGACGTGTGCCCAATTCTGTACCTGCCTGTGAGAGTCCGGACCTTCAAAGATCATCTTCCCTATGGGGCTGAGACATCAGTATTCCCTTCTTTGATCAGCTGGCTATCACTCCTGAACACACATATCTTTTTTTTTTTAATGTGTTACCCAGTTTTCCTCCACATAAGAAAAATATTGAGGTTGCTTTTCTTTTATGAAAGGTGAGAAAAAATGACATTTCTTAACTATACTTTGTTCAGTAATTTCAAATAGAACAAAGGTTTAAAAAGTAATTAAAGGGATTAGAAGTTCACTGGTTTCCTAAATGAATGAATATTTAACACATGGTTTGTAAAGAAACCAGATTGCAATGCTTTGGGGAGTAAATTTTATTACTGAAAGTTACCTAACAAATGTGGAGTTTCGGAAGACATTAGGTACAAAAGTAAGGAAAAAATAGTACATTCACTTAAACAACAAGTAAAACTGAGGAGTATTATTTATTATTGAGATGATAAACAGAGGGAAAGAAAAGGCTATACTGGGAGAGATTGAAACAAGAGAAGGGAACACTACTAGAGTATTTTCTGTGAAGTAAGATGTGGAGTTGCCCTAATATAGTAAGGAAGACAGACTATGTGGCTATAAAGAAATAGTTACCATGAAGAGATTTTTCAATCCTTAATTTCTCCTTTGACCCCTAACTATATCTTCTACATTTTACAGAATGCACATAGTCAGGTAATCTGGATAGCTGACAGCCACGAATTACTCATATGTTGCTCCTTTCTAATGTATAAGTTTTGTTATTAAATTGTACGCCCAGGGCTTCCCTGGTGGCATAGTGGTTGAGAGTTCGCCTGCCGATGCAGGAGAGAGGGGTTCGTGCCCCGGTCCAGGAAGATCCCACATGCCGTGCCATGGCCGCTGAGCCTGCGCATCTGGAACCTGTGCTCCGCAACGGGAGAGGCCACAACAGTGAGAGGCCTGCGTACCGCAAAAAAAAAAAAAAAAAAATTGTACTCCCAAATGGAACTAATTCTGGTACTTAGTTCATTCTCTTCTCTTTTTAAATGTCAGACAAAAGAAAAACGTTGTTGTTGCTATTCTGCAAATATCTAGAACAGTGAAAAAATCAGCCAGATTTACCCTGAGTCCAATGAATAAAATGTGATCTCACTTCAAACCCTAATTTGTTTTATTTTAAAAGAGATATTATTAACTTTCAACTTTGTTCTTTGCTTCTCTTTAACAAAAATCTCTATTAGGCCTGACATACAAAGCACCACAAACTGGGTGGCTTAAAAATGATAATTTTATTATCTTTTAGTTATGGAGGCTAGCCGCCCAGAATCAAAGTGTTAGCATGGCCATGCTTCTTCCTAAAACTCTAGGTGAGGAAACTTCCTTGCCTCTTCCAGCTTCTGATAGTTTAGATGTCCCTTGGTTTATGGCAGCATCACTTAAATCTCTGCCTCCATTTTCAGATGGCCATCTTCCCTCCCCGTATGTGTCTATCTTTCCATGGCTCTCTATCTTTCCATGGCTTTCTCTTTCTTGTGTCTCTGTTTTCTCTTCTCATAAGGTCACCAGTCATATTGGACTGGGACTTACCCTAATTCCATATGACATCACCTTAACTTGATTATCTGCAAAGACCCTATTTCCAAGTAATGTCACATTCCCAGGTACTGAGGGTTAGGACTTCAATGTATCTTTTTGGGAGACACAATTTAAACTATAACATCTATAACAAAATATCCAAGACTTACAATTTTGCAACTTATACTCCTTCCTCCTATTTCTAAAACGTCCTTAAACTACATATCCCATCTCTTTTGGAGTGAGGCACAGCTAGGCGACTGAGTGAGCCTCAGCTAGTTCAGTGGAATGATAGTCAAAGAGCTAAATACCAATCCCAGCCCTGGCTGTGGAGATTTTAGAGGTCATACTCTGAATATGTGGCTTCCACACAAGGGATTCCACTTGGGTTACTGAGTCACATTTAGGAGAGAGCTTCCACAAATCTCAACACTGGAATTTGCACACATAAGAAACAAACTTTTATTGTTAAGCAGATGATATGCAGAGAGACTACCTTAACTAATATGTACATATATATTAAGAAAACGTTCTACTTTCAAATGTTATTACTGAATCCTTTAATATTATGTCTAAAAATAAAGGACAAAAATATATAATGTGTGTTAAAACCTCTTAATCCACAATGTAATGTTTGTGTTATATTCATACAGTTAAATTTCTCTCAAGATTTAGTATACACTATCGATCTCATTGGACAATATTTTTAAGATGAAAAGACTCATGATTAATGATTATGCCCCAATTATTTTCAATGCACTATTAAAGTGACCTAATTTACAGATTTCTTAAGATGAATGATATTTAAATATCCAAAAAATAAAAACATTACAAGACATTGTTTCTGACAATGGTCAATTATCACTCTACATCTTATTAGTTAGGAACTCTTATGTATATACGTGTTGTAGAAACATGTTTAGACCAGTGTACCTGTATTCACTTGTTCATTCATTTATGCATTCACACAATGATTTGGTGCCTATGTTTAATACTCTCTGCTTGGAGTTAGGTGTAGCATAGTGAAGCAAATAGGCAGGTTTCAGCTTGCACTGGGTTTACAGAAGATGGGAGTGACAGGAAATAATAAATGATGATACAGTTGTATAATTACACACTGCCAAAGTATTATGGATGAAATGCAGAGGCAGATATAAAAACATAGAGTAAGGAATGTGATCTAGCCTGCATTGAGCTGAGAATGTGTCCATAAGAAAGTGATATTTTTCACTGAGCATCTAATGCTGAAAAAGAATTAACTGAACCAAGAGGTGACAGGTGGAAAGCGGTTTATGCAGAGAAAATAGGTAGTTCAAAAAAATAACAGGATTAATTCTAGGAGTATAGAGAGTTGGTGAAAAATGTGTGAAATGAGACTGAAGAAAAGTAGGACCAGAAGTGGCAGGAAGCTGCAGGCCATGTTAGGGATTTTGTTCTCTATACTAAAAAGGATAAATAATGTAGTCATATTTGCAATTTGAAAATATAATTCCGCCTGCAATTTGAAGAGGGAAAAATTGATCCAGGAAAATAATTTGGGAAATTACACTGTAATACTACTACTACACTGTAGTATTTCAGGTTAGAAATGTTTGTATCTTAGACTAAGGGGTTTGGAAAATGACAGAAGTAAATAACTTGAGAAACATTTAGGATGTGCAATATGCATACCGTATGATATAGACATACAAAAACATTTCACTATTTCCTATACTATATATTGCCTTTCCTTAGAACACTATTCCTGCTTGTTGCATATCTATGCCTGTGCAAACTTTTACACATGTATTGGGAGAGCAAGGAATGATACGGATGAGAGATAAGACAAAACTTGCCAATGACAAAAGTTTTTTGCCAATGACTAAACCTCCGTGTCACATCCAAATTATTTGGTGGATATTCAGTCAATTCAATGTTAAACGCCCAATAAATGCTATTTCTCCTCTGTCAGTATGCATTCTCTTCCCTTCCTCTCTCCATATTTGAAATGCAAAGTCTAGATCCACCCTCTCTGGTGGAGGAAGGACCATTTGTGCGCATTGCTGTCTTCTCTATGCCTTCAATTAAGTTGTCCTTCACTCTGCCCGGTCACTGAAATCCCAAGACTGTATGCTGAGGTGAAGTCTGTTCTACTACTGGGGAAGTAGAACACTTGCTGTCAGTAGTCTTAGGTTATCCCAGATCTATCTAGACCTTTTCCCTCCCTACACCCTCTGAGGTTTGGATTGCAAATAGGAAGCCAGAATTCTTATTCTTAAGCATTTTTGCTTCTATATATCAGTTGCCCATCTCTCCCCCAACTCACACCTATCCTCAGTATCTCAATAATCTTTCCTATTTTTTGTGAGAAGGGACTTTCCCTGCATCATACCATGCATTTCTATATTATACATCAATGCTGCAAAAGGCTTTATCAGAATAAAGTTTATACTTTTTTCCTCCAAGAATACTTTATTCTCCCCAAGTCTTATTCTTGGTATGTAAATAAAAACTTTTGCTACTCAAAGGTCTTTGCTTATTTCTGTAAAATCTGGATTTCAACATTAACATTTCGACATACACACAAACTAAATTCTAATTTAAAAGTCAAAGTTGAGCAAAGACCTATTTGTTCCTGATTTTATCTGCCCCATATGGTATGTAATGACTCAAAGCTAGGAAAAGTGGGAGTCTATTATAGAGTTAGAATTACATGTGATAAAAAAAGGAAACATATTTAGTATCTTGGCATTCACATCTGGTTGTATCCTTTTCCCTTTAAGAATATCTTTATCTTTCTTCACAAAATGGTATCTGGGTACTTAGTGAAGTTTAGATATCTTCAGGTAAACTGGGAGGAAATCCATGGTCCATACAGAGAACTTAAGTGCTTACTTATTTAAATGTACCCTTTCAACCTTCTAGATCTAATCACTGCTCATGAGTCAATGAATATGTGGTTAATCCATTGTATCTTCCTTTTTTTTTTTCATCAAGCAGGCACTAATGATCTTGCACCTTGCCATTATACATGAGCATGATATCTTGATGTTCTTACTTTGTTCCAAGCTTGATTCTGACCCACTCTATTCTCAGCACTTCAATATACAATATACACACTAGTGTGTATACAATATACACACTAGTCTGGGAATTTTGGCACTGATGGGTGGTTGCAAAAGTACCATGATTAAAGTGGAAATAAAGTTCCAGGAAAGACATAGAGGGACACATAGAAAATATTTTGTCAATCTAAATATATGGTTAAAGTAATTCTAATAATTAGAACATTCTAAATGTAGTATCAAACACCTTTAGATGCTATTAACTTATAAAATATTACATATAATTATAGATTTTCCTCAGGTAAAGGAATTTGAAAAAGTTAAATCCTATCAATTAAAAAAGTATATTCCATTAACTTATATTAGATACACTTGGTAAAAGAAATTATCATCTTGGGTATATATATAGAGAGGAAATAGTATCAGAAAGAAAAATCCTACTGTACCCAAGAGAGAAACATTGGCAAGTTTCCTGGTTTAGTGAAAGTAAACTGCACACACACACACACACACACACACACACAGCCGTTCATATGCACAGAGTAAATCACAAGCATTAATTTTATTTATTTATTTATTTAGGTTTTTTTTTTTTTTTTTTTGCAGTACTCGGGCCTCTCACTGTTGTGGCCTCTCCTGTTGTGGAGCACAGGCTCCAGACGCGCAGGCTCAGCGACCATGGCTCAGCTCTAATACATTTTAAATAAATAACTATAATACATGGCAATTATATTGGCATATCCATTACATTAGGCTTTCTAAAACATAATGTCCTGATTCAGGGAAAAGAATAATCTAAATATGTCTAAGAAGTGTTTTAGGGAGGAAAATCTACCATTTTAGAGCAATATTTCATACATAAATACCTTAGATATGTGAATATATATGTGTATATATATATATATATATATATATATATAAACATAAGGACATAAAGGGCATTGGGAAAGAAAATCTTAATAGTACAGTGAAGGAACAATACTCACAAGAGTGACCTTTTGCATCATGGAAAATTATATACCACTTGGTAACATTTGTTATATTGTATAAATATTAGCCCTTTGAGTTATAAATTACTATTGAATAAATAGTTCTGAAATTTATTACTAACATTCGTTTTTTTTTAATATTCAAGTTAATACAGACTCAATGGGCCCAATAAATCTTAATGTTACTTCTAAAGTGAGTTGTTTCTCCTCCCTACAACTACCAGCTACACTATCCTCCTTAGTATAAACAGTCAGTATAAAGCTTAAGCCTTTTTATTCCTTCAACAGAGTCAAGTGAAAGAAGCAAGTGAATTACATCGTAAAAGACAGTTATGGAGCACTAATGTTCAGAGAAAACAGTGGGTGTGAACGCCATGTAGCTTTCCAACTGCTAAAAAGAATCTTGATAAAGTGGACCCCAGCTGTGTTATTCCAGATGTCGGTGTTCACTTAATGACCATTAGAACAGGCAGCAAAGCAATTAATAGATCTATCTATTGAAAGAAAAACTGTCAGGTAAATCAACTTTTAAATATTGTGTTTGCTAGGTGATATAAATAAAAATAGGATAAAAGGCAATTTCTCAATTAATATAAATCTTATGTAAACATTTTTAATACAAACTTTCCTCTAGCATAATTTATATGAAATTTCATAAATTATAACCCTATAAAAGCAAAGTCTTAAAGCAGGAAGGGCTATTAATGATAACTACCATATATCTTCTTAAATCAAGAATTCTATCTACAATTACACAAAAACAGGTAACTATTTAGACTCCACTTGGATAATTCTAAAAACCAAAATTCACACAATAAAAAAACATTTCCTTATTAAACTGAGTTTTATTTATTTTTTAAATTAAAAATATTTTATTGGAGTAAAGTTGCTTTACGATGTTGTGTTAGTTTCTGCTATACAGCAAAGTGAATCAGTTATACGTATACATATATCCCCTCTTTTTGGATTTCTTTCCCATTTAGGTCACTACAGAGCACTGAGTAGCGTACCCCATGCTTTACAGTAGATTCTCATTAGTTATCTATTTTATACATAGTAGTGTATATATGTCAATGCCAATCTCCCAGATCATCCCACCACCCCTGCCCTCCTTGATATCCATAAGTTTGTTCTCTACATCTGTGTCTTTCTTTCTCCTCTGCAAATAAGTTCATTTGTACCATTTTTCTAGATTCCACATATAAGTGATATTATACAATATTTGTTTTTCTCTTTCTGACTTACTTCACTCCGTATTGTTTTTTAATAAGTTCTTGTTATTAATGACTTGAGGTGTACACTCTTTAAACACTTCCACAAAAATTTAACTTACTCTTTGAGGCAGGGCAAAATTTACATTGATTTTTATATGGCAGGATTTAGATATTTAGTGCAAGCATGCGTTTGGGGGAGATGACATCAGAGCTTTCTCTTTTTCATCTGTTTGCTAATTCAATAATTTCAGTGTCTCTAAAGCATTCCTTTTATGAAATGATTATAGAAATCACGCTCATAAATCTTAATGTCCATATACTTCTGTTTGTAAGTTTATTTCCAGAATGCAAAGCTAATTTATTTTGAATATTTACACTCATAATTCTATGTACTTTTGTCCATTATATTTAATAATTAAGACTGGATTGAAGGATAATATCAATATTTTACCATGACCTGAAACTTTCACATTGAGTTTAGTTTTGACCTCACTTATTAAAGAGCAGCTAGCAATCCTCTCACTTAAATGACAAAGTTAATAGAATCTATATCTCCTACCTTGAACAATTTTTGTCTCATTAGATCATCACTATTTTAAGGGTTGATACATATCTAATTGATAGAAAGAATTAAATGATATAAAAGGAAATAAATGATTAAATTATTATTCAATTTAAATTAATTTTTCTTTCTAATTTCAGTTTTGAATCTTAAACTTGCTTTCTCTATAGATATAGATTATAGGTATTTAGATTATATAGATGTGTATTTATATATTTAGTGTAACAATACAGTTTAAGATTGGAAATATAAGAGCAATGTATTGAATTAACAGATCAGATTAAACACTCTGTCTACCTTTGGTCCTACCAAGAGTAGGAAGGAATGTATGTGTGTAGCCTTTCTCTTGTGCCATAAGAGAGTAATAAAAATTATCTATGTAGATAATATATAGATTTCTCTTGTGTCATAAGAAAATGATAGAAAATTATTTGTGTATATAGCTCTGAAACATGTCTCCATATCTATGTATGCATATCTATTACTGTGCTTACAAAGTATCGTGGACAGTAAATAAACTAGAAATTCTCAAAAAAAAAAAAAAAAAGAGGGAAGATGTTGAGCTTACAATGACCAGAGAAATTCAGATCTCAACACTTGTAGGAGTGTAGAGTTTTTGTCATAGGGGTACCTCTGGGCATTCTCTAAGAACAAATTCAAAGAAAAAAATAAAACCAAGGAAGTCTTTCAAGTAATTATCAAAATGACTGATTATGAACCTGCACTCATAGAACCAGGTGATTTGACCCTTCTTTCTTCCTTTTACACCACTTGTCCTCATGTTTAAAAAAGCAGCCATATCTATAGCTCCTCTCCCTCCACCACCATACCCTCTCCCAAAAGTGGGATTTGGGAGCAGGAGAAGCAGGGAAAGAATCTCAGTTATGAGTAATGTCTAAGAGGAATGTGGAGACCTGAAATTCACAAGACAGATCACTTGCACACCGTGAAAACAGCACGCTCCACCTGATGCCACATCAGTGGAGGTATCTCTGGAGTCAATACCTGCAAGTGATTGACAGAGAGACAAACAGGGATTCTCACACCAAATATGAGCAGAGAACCAGACATCACCAAACATTTCAGAAAAATCAACACCACTTAAAAGAAAAAAATAATTCAACCAACGAACAATATTTTCAGGAAACAGGATCAGAAAAAAGAGTAGTAAATAAAAGTATTTAATGTCCAACTCTTTTGTAAAATAAGGACTTTAGGAATTTGAAATATGAGCATACATATTTAAAACTTAATATGGGGTTTCTCTGGTGGCGCAGTGGTTGAGAGTCTGCCTGCCAATGCAGGGGACACGTGTTCGTGTCCCAGTCTGGGAAGATCCCACATGCCGCGGAGCGGCTGGGCCTGTGAGCCATGGCCGCTGAGCCTGGGCGTCCGGAGCCTGTGCTCCGCAACAGGAGAGGCCACAACAGTGAGAGGCCCGCGTACCGCAAAAAAAAAAAAAAAAAAAAAACAAACTTAATATGGTATGGATCTTACTTGAGTGTCAATTCAAACAAACAAACAAAATCTAGAGACGTATGAGTTGATTGGGGAAATTTGAATATTCATTGAAAACTTGCTGATATTGTGGAATTATTGTTTTGGTTTTTTTGCTTGATAATGGTATTGTGTTCACTTCTTAAATAAAATAGTCTTATTCTTTAGGTGTATGTTAATATATTTGTACATGAAATGATAAAATATCTGGGGTTTGCTTCAAAAAAATCCACAGGAGTAGGTGGATGATGTGGATGGAAGTGGAGATGAAAAAAGATTCATTAATTGGTCACGAAATTCGGGTGATAGGTACGTGAAACCTTAGTTTTGTATCTACTTTAATCAGAAGAAAAGCAGAGGACAATAAGTTAAGGAACAATTTAATGAGTTAGAAAGACAGTTTGAGAAAATTAGGGTAATTTGGCACTTTATCCCTAACAGTTTAGTTGTGAATGAAGCATCCATAATTTACGCCTTTCTCTAATTGATGTTCAAGCAGAAGGGAATAAAATATATGTGAAAACAAATATAGCACAGTGCTGAAGAAAAACTCAAAATTTCAGAACAGTTGAATGTAAATGTAAAATGAATGCAAAAAAAAAAAAGCCTGAAAAATCCAATTATTCCATTGTGGATGAATATTACATCGCAGAGCATAAATAAGAAAGTAAAAAATATTTTAAAGGAAATGAAATAGATTATCAGCTGTGAAAATAAAAATGTGTGTGTGTGTGTGTGTGTGTATAAATATATGAGCTTGTTTTATCATCAACCGCACTG
Organism: Neophocaena asiaeorientalis asiaeorientalis; assembly: GCF_003031525.2. Taxonomy (NCBI): domain Eukaryota; kingdom Metazoa; phylum Chordata; class Mammalia; order Artiodactyla; family Phocoenidae; genus Neophocaena; species Neophocaena asiaeorientalis. The sequence continues at coordinate 457,380 of NW_020171990.1, forward strand.
CATGGTAAAAGCAGAGTAACACGAACTTAAGTCAACATTGTTTTAAAGTTCGACCATCATTAGCATAGGATGGTAAATGGCAACTATATAGTTTCAACCCAACAACGGTATTAAAGCCTGAATGAGATAGTGAGGCTTGGAGAGAGGTAAATTTAGGGGGAAAACAACATCAACAACAAAAACAAACAAACCAAAAACCAAGGACACTGAGTGTTGCTGAGATTTTCTATCACTTGGGGCAACAGTTAATTGAGTCATCAATTTAATTATTCTGCCCCATTTATTGTTGCTCTAACATGCCAAACATATGCTCCAGAGCCATTTCACTTTTTCTCTGTGCCAATGACTATTGTCCTGGTAACTGCAAGACTCCCTTTCACCCTCCCACTGCTTTATTCATGGCTCCTCTCAAATGTCATTTTATCAGAGAGACTTTCTCTAACCATATTATCTAAAATAATTGTTGTAGCTCCCTCAGAATTCTCTAGTTCTTCACTTGCTTCATTTTTTTACATGATAATTAAATCCCCAAGACATTATTTACGTATTTAATTTCTTGTTTGTCTTTTCCACTAGGATGTAAGCGCCACTGAAGCATCTAGAACAGGGTTTGACACTAGTATGAAACAAGAAACATTATTAATTATTTAATGTCTTGGAAAGGCAAGAGCTGAGACACCCCACCAACACTTCTTTGGGAAATGATGGTCACTTGCTAATGTGCAAAAGCAGAAAATCATACAAGAAAAATATGTTACTTATATCTTCTCTAAATGCTAAAGGAAGAATATGAACAAAAATGACATATGAAATTCAATAACAAAAGCTTTCCACTGGATTTAACATTGTGTCTCTAAATATAATTCTTATAAACTAAATTAACAAAATAAATTCCATTCTGTTTGTATTTTTATCAAAGGAAATCTCATTTTCAAAAAGCCTACATCTTGTCTTTAACATACTCAGATGATATTTCAGCAATTTAACCATAAATTATAAATAACACAAATTAAATATCCTTTATATATTATGATCTTAAATAAATACAAGAATTCAATAAAGTGACATCTTTGGTGACACCCTGAGGCACTGAGTAAAATATTTATTGTGAGAAGGATTTTCTGAGTACAAATAACTCCTTTCTCTGTCGGTTCCTTTTTTGATATATATTCCCCATTACTTAATGATAAATTCTTATTGGTTTAACATACTATATTTGAAATCTTTTCCATTACCCAGTGGTTGCCATTTGCTTCCTGATGACAGACCTTGGGGATAGTACCAATCAGTGACATCTTTAGACTTCCCCTAGTATGAGAAAGTGACATTCGTATGAGGCTTCACAATCAGGCCACTGCTTTCCCTGGGTGATTCTATATGGTCTGGTCATGTAAATGGAATATAAGGCTGCTTCATTAAAAATTGATAATATGTTTAATGGTAAATGGAACTTTGAATATTCCTCACAATCACTCTCAAGACTCACTCTGTTAGCTATGATCAGTGAATGAAAAATTTGATAACATAAATCTCGTCACACTTCACCATTAATCAATGTAATAATCTGAAATTGCTATCAAAGAACTTACTGTTGAAGTACATGGTTATCTTTTAAAGTCAACTTCAAAGAGTCATATTTTTTTCCTTTCCAATTTATGGGCATCAATGCATTATTTTAATATTTAAACATCAGTAATGTTTTCTACCTATAATATCTTATTTTCATAACATTTATTAACTAAAAGTTCCATAATTTGCATACTAATAGTGCATTTATCATAAACCATTTCAATTTAGAGACAGGATATAGAAAGACAGAGATCAGTATATGTTGAGTTGGGGCTTCCCTGGTGGCTCAGTGGTTAAGAATCTGCCTGCCAATGTAGGGAACACAGGTTCGAGCCCTGGTCCGGGAGGATCCCACATGCCACGGAGCAACTAAGCCTGTGTGCCACAACTACTGATCCTGCGTTCTAGAGCCCACGATCCACAACTACTGAGCCCACGTGCCACAGCTACTGAAGCCCATGCGCCTAGAGCCCATGCTCCACAACAAGAGAAGCCACCGCAATAAGAAACCCACTCACCGCAACAAAGAGTAGCCCCGCTCACCGCAACTAGAGAAAGCCCACGCACAGCAACAAAGACCCAAAGCAGCTATAAATAAGTAAATAAATAAATATTATATATATATATATATATATATATTAACTTCTATATGCTGGCCCCTATGATGAAAGATATAATTAATTTATTTTCCTCAAAACCTTTTGAAACATTATTGCCTCTGTTTTATGGATTAGCAAACAAAGTCTCTGAGAAGTTTTGAAAATATTTCAAGTTAACACAGTTAATTACCAGAGCTAGAATTCAAAACCAAGTTGTAGTGCCAAGAGTAAGCCTTACCTGTATCATTTTAAAATTTTGGTAGATTTTGATAATGCTCCTCTCATTTAGTCAAGATTGAAGACTCATCAATACAATTCTCCTCTTGATGCCTCTCCTTTCTTTTTTATTGTTTCAGTTTCTTCTTTCTGTACTTTCTACACAATTCTTTCTTTCAATTCTATTATTTTTTTCTATATATTATTTCTAAAGAATCTCAAATCATAGATACCACAGTTCTATAAAAATGTACAAGTATATTTTTTTCATTATGCACATTAAATATGTCATTTTTGACTTACAGACCATTTCTATTTCTTTATGAATTCTTTTTCTTTTAGATAATATTGAGGTAGATCCCTAAGAAAAGGAGTAGAGAGCAGATGACAATAGACGTTTTATTCAGTTAATTTTCAAGAATCCGTGGGTATTTACAATCATGTTTTACTCAGAACTAACTCTCTGAAGTTAAATCATAGAATAAAATGGACTACTAAGACTTCAGTGTTAGAAAAATTGAAACTGCACTCAGGAAGTTCAAATTGCAGGCTAAATGCAGAATACTAAATGATCAGAAGATAAGAAAATTGAGTTAATCTTTAAAGTAATTGGAGATAGACTGGAGGAAGACTAAAATTTAGAGATTATCCAGATGAAATTTCTGGGCTGTATGTCAATTGACAACATACATTGAAAATGCAGGTTAAAATATGCAAATTTACTTGGGATATGGTATTGTTGGTTATAAACATTTTACATCAATGTTTGCAGGAAGGGAGCAGTGTGGTATGGTACTTACAGAAGATCTAGATCAATAATTCTGAAAATGCTGAAAAGTAATAAAAAATTTATATGGTTTACATCATTGTTTTGATCTTTAGGTTAATAATATAGAAAAGAATAATAACAACCTCTCCTGTTTTTCAAAATTATTTCTTCCCACAATATTCATTACACCAAGCTCTTTCCTGACTCAGGGTCTTTGCACATAACATTTCTTTTTTCTTCTTGCTTTTCCCATGGCTTGCTTCTCCTCATCCATCAGGATTCTGCTTTGCTATCAGTCTGCAGAGTCCTGATTTCCTCTTGAGAATCAAAACAATTTATAAAGCGAGATAACATATAGCAAAGTGCTTTAAAAAATACAAACTTAGCACTGTAATTTATACCCATTTACTAAATGTCAATTCTGATGTTAAATTCCTAAATTAAATTAAGATAACACCTCTATATGAAAGCAAGTATTAATACTACTCAGCTTATTTCTGAAACTTATTATGGAATGATCCTTGGCTATATTATCGAGTTTTCTGATGGAGAAAAAAATATTCCTGATGATGTATTTCTTTCTTTGGCCCTTGCAATTTTCCAATCTAATCAAGCTAACTTTTAAAAAAATCTTCACTGTTTCATTATTTCACTACTTAAACCTTTCACTAATTTTCCAATTTAGGTACAATTTTAAAAAAGAACTCTCTGGCTTCCCTGGTGACGCAGAGGCTAAGAATCTGCCTGCCAGTGCAGGGGATACAGGTTTGGGCCCTGGTCCAGGAAGATCCCACATGCCACGGAACAACTAAGCCCGTGTGCCACAAATTCTGAAGCCTGCGCACTACAACTACTGAAGTCTGTGCACCTAGAGCCCGGGCTCTGCAACAAGAGAAGCCACGCAATGAGAAGCCCGTGTGCCGTAACGAGGAGTAGCCCCACTCGGCGTACTGGAGAAAGCTTGCGCGCAGCAATGAAGAACGAACACAGCCAAAAATAAATAAATTAATATAAATAAATTAAAAAAACAAACAAACAGGGCTTCCCTGGTGGCGCAGTGGTTGAGAGTCCGCCTGCCGATGCAGAGGACACGGGTTCGTGCCCCAGTCTGGGAAGATCCCACATGCCGCGGAGCGGCTGGACCCGTGAGCCATGGCCGCTGAGCCTGTGCGTCCGGAGCCTGTGCTCCACAACGGGAGAGGCCACAACAGTGAGAGGCCCGCGTACCGCAAAAAAAAAAAAGAAAAAAAAAAAAACAAACAAAAAACTCCGTACTGTGAATTATAGGGTAACGTCATTTCAGCCTTCTCCACCTTACGTGCTCAATAAGAGTGACTTTTATATTCTTCCAATGTCTTATGCTCTTGGCTAAGTGGCTTTCAGCTGCTATTCTCTCCCTGGTTTTCTCTTTCTCCTGCTCTTGTGTTGATTGGGTTTTCTATCTTTTGCATTTTATCTTTCTTCTGATCTCTTCATCCATTATATATATATATATATTATATAAAATATATGTATATATTATATATATATATACACATATATATACACACACATATGTATATTTCTATCATTCAGATGGGTTCTAAGGTCAACTTTATAGCAACACTTCCCTAAGGATTCTACATAAAATAGAGAACTGTCTGTGCAATGTCTTTTGTTATTTTACCCTCTTGATCACTTCATAACACTTACCAAAATGTTTGGGTTTGTTTTTTTTTTGTTTAGTTGTTTATAGCTTTTCTCTCCAAATAAAGTGTAAGTTCTGTGTGGACAACGAGAAGCCCCCTTCACTATGCACGTTATAGGCACATAACTAGTGCTCAATAGATATTTGTTCCCTGACTGAATGGATTCCAACAGTTTGATGACACTAAGTCCAATAGTTAATCATTTCTACCTAACAGCCTAAATTATTATTAGGAAGTTAGATATTTCAGTATTGGACAGTCTTTGTCTACCTGAATGGCAGATTAGTCAAGTCACTTATTTTATTGAAGATCATGAGTAGATCTTTCCTTATCGATAAATTCATTTTCTTAACTCTAATTCTCCTGGACCTTCTGACATCATTGAAACTGGCTGCCACCATCATCTTAAAATTTCCTTCTCCACTGTCTTCTCTTGGAATACCTTATTGAAAGGGGACATAGTAGAGGTTGCATGTGTCAATGACACACCCCAAAATGTCACACTCTCAGTAGCAATAATAAAACAATGACAATTAAATTATTACAGCTGTGCAGAATTCAGTATCTTCTGTGAACTGACTCCATTTAAAGTTTTGAAACAGTTTTTTTAATATCTAGCAAATGGTATCTACCCCATAAGCTGACCTAATCTCTGTCAAAAAGAAATAAATGTCAAATTATTGTTTCTACTTTCATGTTGTTGGCTATATTGTTCTTTATGATTTGATTCCCTTTCAAACTTTGTGTGTGCACGCACCTATAAATTTACATATACACACATATGTATACAAATGTGTCTGAATAGAAAATAATAAATTCACACTGTGATAACTGCTTTACTCTATGGCTTTATTGGAGGACAATACCCCCAGCAAAGGAAAAGAGGCTTTCAAATGTATTATGAAACACAATCTTTTGTAAAGGAAGTAGACAATATTAGAAGTTACGTTCCATATGAAAATTAAAATTTTACAATTCTCGATTACCTATAAAATTCTCTTGTTAACCAAAGAAATAGACTCAGCAGTGGCTGATTAGAGTCTGTAGTACTTTGTGATTATTAATTTGGCTTCTCCATGCTTTATATTTGCATGTTTGGGAAAAAGGCATGTGAAATAATTATGAAAAATAAGCTGCAAAAGCTGTATGTACATTATAAGAATTAGAAAACTATACGAAACATCATATGTTGTGAGTTAGTCATAATTTAAAATCTTTGTGTGTGTGTGTGTTTTCTACCAAAATGGGTCCCAATTTCCTTCATATCACAGGACTAAGGACACAGCCAATTCTCAATACTAATTGATTGATTTATTAAAATCTCCTGTGGTTTCAATTAGCTCTGCATGGCTAGACATTTTTGTGAGTCAGAAATCCATAGTCTGGGTTTTCAATGCTTATATGGAAGTATAGATTTGTAGCAGTAGGTCCAAAATGATGAATGAATCTTCTAGTAAGCTTGTTCTATTGCATGTAAGTGTCAATCTTAGATTCTCCAGTCAGTAATCTAGAAAGTCAGAAAATTTAAAGTCTATCCTGTGATATAAATTGTTGTAGTAGTCTATTATATTCACAAAAACAGCATTAGTAAATGAAGAAATATTCAATTGTTGAAAGTTTGTTTCTTCAAAGCAAATTAAATTTTTAAATTTTTTAAGGAAATATAGCTAACATTCCTATGCAAAACCAGCAGTTTGACTAGCAAACACACTTGACTAAATTTTTACTACAAATAAAAACACAATGATGCCTTTTAATACATCATATCTGGTGGTTAATATACATAAATTCTGTTTCCTCAGTAAAATTGTTTCACTCACACTATTAGGAATTCATGTATTGCACCAGAATTCCCCTTAATTCATCACAGTCCAATGCCTATAATATTTTTGTAATCTCTAAATCACTTTATTCATTAACTTCTCACCATCTTTCCCACTCATGTGAGAGTAAAATTAAGTAATTTGTCAACTGAAACAAGTATTTTTAGTACATTTTTCCAACTTGATTTTAGATTATAACATTTATACAGACATTTATGATACTGGCTATTCTTACAATAAAATTATGTAAAAAAGAAAAAAGATTTTCAATTGCTGTCATTCACTTGCAAAACCCCTAGGTCACCGAGAAAAGCAATGTTGTGATTAATCAGGAATCCATATATTGTGAATACTCAAGTGTACAGTAAGTTCTATTTTTTACAAAATATTTGTGAATGTTACAAGGCCAAATTATTGAAAGTTTTATTTCCAAAATTCTGTCTACACCAAGATGGTTTATTAAATTCACACATAACTTCAAAATAAATATAGATAGGTACAATTACCTAAGCACCAGCAAAGTTCTAGTTGGTTGGTAGGTTTCATTTTCTTTGATCCACATAAAAATCTAATGAAGTAGCCCTCCCTTAACATCCATTTTGCAGATGAGGAAGCTGAGACTCAAAGAAGTTAAGAGCGTTACTCAAAGCCATACAGCTAATAAGTAGCAGAGAAGCCTTTGGATCATAGTTTGATTTCAAACCTGTGAAGTTTCCAATCTGCAATGTCTTCTTAATCAAAATGCAAACAGGAGGAATAGTGCACATAGGATCATAGTTTGATTTCAAACCTGTGAAGTTTCCAATCTGCAATTTCTTCTTAATCAAAATGCAAACAGGAGGAATAGTGCACATAAACCTTTGCAAGTATTTTATAAAACTGTAATAAATTTCTTGCTAGATATCCTATTTTCTCAATCAATAATATACTTATGCTCCCATGGCATACTGCATATGGCTGTATTATGCTATTAATATTATTATTTATTATATTATTATTATTTTGTTATTGATTATTGTAATACTTAATGGTTTAGAATCATTCTCTTACAATTCTATCTCTTTATTAGGCTATATGTATTCATATTTGTATCTTTATTACCTGCCACTGTACTGCCATTTTAACAGTGCTCAATAAGCATTTATCAATGGATGAAATATAGAATAACAAAACTGACTTTCAATTTTTTTAAAATTAAACTTCCTTTTCCTTTAGAATCTAAATAATAAACTCTTCAGAAACCATCCTTCAAAAGGGTATGGTGCAAAATTTAATATGTGTTAGTCCTATGCCCTTAGGATAAACTTAATCATATACACAATAACCTATGTGTAGTAACATTGGGTAACGTGGTGAAAGGGATTAAAAAAGTATAGAAAAGGACCCATTCACTCAGAAATGATCCATATTTTGTTCTGCCAACATACCTGTAATTTTCTAAATTACGTTCAACCTGAGAGTATGATAGTAGTTTAAAAAAAAAATTAACAGTAGAAGCTCTTCAGATATCTAAACTCATGCAGAACCCTATTTATAAAACAGATAAAAGCAAGATTGTCTTTATTTAAACTGCAGAGCCCACCCTAGGCTGTGACAGCTTGTGCTGCCCCTAATATTTCTAGCAATCCCTAAAGAATGATAAAGAATTTTGAGTATCTCTTGGGTCAAATTTTTAAAACCTGGGGAAAAGCATGGTTATTTACTAAATCTTGATGAAATACAAATTATTTTATCTGGTTGAAACTGCTCGTTAATACCTGAGGATGACCTTAGTTATGTGAGCATCCAACATCAATGAACAAGACCAGAAAAAATGGAGGAAGAGATTATCTTTGGGCAGCAAAAATAGGATTAGACATTATAAAACAGAATCTAGAAGAAAAAAAAAGGACTGTGAGCTTTTAGAAAACTCTATGTCCTAGAAATGCAAGACGTTCCAAGAACTCCTGGTGCACACTTCTATCCTCTCTTATCTCCTTTATTGCCATAGCATCCTAATGTCTCTTTTCCCTACTTTGCTTTCTTCTGTTTATTCTAAACATGGCTGTCAGGGTGTTCTTAGGAAATAAAAGCCAGATGCCATCACACCAATGCTCCACATCTTCCAATGGCTTCCCATCTCTTTCAGAATAAAAACGAACCTTCCTGGACTGGCCTGTAAGATCCTACAAGCAACCTGGTGCTTGCTGCCTCCATGAGCTCATCTCCAACTTGGTTCCCCTTTGCTGACTCAGCTCCAGGTTGTATGGTCCCTCAAATATTCCAAATGTACTGTATCTCAGGGCTCTGGCTTTTCTATTCCCTTTGCCTAGGGTACTGTCCAATGTACATGAACAACATCTGCTTTCACTTCCTTCTGGACACTGCTGAAGTGTTCACCTTCCAGTGGGGTTTGGCCTTTCAGACTACTTAAATTTCAACCCCCCTCACTTTAAAACTTATTACGTCCCTTGTGTGATACTATCTTCATAGATGTCTTCATCATCTGATATACTTATTTACTTGTTGAATTTTAATTTATATCCCTCACTTCAAAAATTTAAGTTAAGTGGCGGCACGGATTTTAGTTTACCTTTTTATTTTAGTTGTCACATCCCTATCACTTTGAATAGGGCCTGGCACATAGTAGATGCTCAATTTAAAAAAATATATATGTTTGTAAATGAAGCAATGCACGGGTGGATGATTTTTTTGTTTCTAATGTAACTAAAGTTTATAAATTTAAATGTAAAGACTTTTAAAATAAATTTTAATAATTACAATGAAAATTTGTCTAAATATATTGCACATTGCCCTGCCACTTTCTTAAAATGAATATGCAGAATATATGCTGAAATAGTTTAGTATTTTAGAAGCATTTAGTAATATGGCTGATATTCCAGAAAACACTCTTTTTTTTTTACTGTGGTACACGGGCCTCTCACTGTTGTGGCCTCTCCCGTTGTGGAGCACAGGCTCCGGACGCGCAGGCTCAGCGGCCATGGCTCACGGGCCCAGCTGCTCCGTGGCATGTGGGATCCTCCCAGACTGGGGCATGAACCCGTGTCCCCTGCATCTCTCCCCTGTTGAGAGGTGGACTCTCAACCACTGCACCACCAGGGAAGCCCCAGAAACCACTCTTATAATTCTATTTGCTCTTACATTAAATAACTCCAGACACAATTTTATAGTACCTTTGTTTAAATATGTTTTTTTCTCTCTCCTGCACTAGTGCTATTTTTTCCCCATTCCCCAAATTTGTCATTATTATTAATTCAAAAAGTGTATATTAATTTCCCATGCCATGATTGGCACTGTGTTAGGTACTGTGAATTCAATATTAAATAAGATATGTTCTCTGCACTCTAGAACCATTCTAGTCTAGTAAAATAATCTCTATTTTTCCAGAAATTATTGTCTCAAAGGAGACATTATTTTTGTTTTCCAGTCTAGACACACACACACATACACACTAGTATTAAAAAGTTCACCTTTGAGAATGCTAGAAATTTCTCTTTTATTAGAGCAGAGCAAATGTATAATTATGAACCTCCAAACTCTGAATCACACAATTCCTGAAAGGATATTGAGAATACCAACCCATAATGAGTGTATCCTTTTTTAAAATGTATTCTTGTACATAACAGGAAGAAGTATATATAGCTCTGGAAAAGTGTCTGAGATAGATAATAAAAGAAAATACCTGTGACAAGTAAAGTTTTAAATTTATTTTTCTTATATTAAGTCTTTTATAATGCCTACCTAATACGATTTTTATAAGGATTAAATGAAAAAGTTGTCTGGCATTTAATAAAATGTTACAAAATTACAGTTCTCATCTTAGTTTCCCAGATCATTATTTAAGAAGAAAATAATGATAACATTAAAAATTCTATATTTTTATCAATTTGAGAAAATATTCAATATTTAATCTGAGTCTATCTAGAATGAATAGATTTAAAGAATCTAGTATAATCTACAATTGTATCTTTTGTTTTCTCACTGTCATCTTTATAATTTTGTCCTAAAAGTATACACAAAAACTTAATTAGACTCTATGTAGTATTATGAGTTCCAGATTTATCTAACCTAATATTTTTCAGGCTTTACAGTATGCCTATATTCAACACATGTCATATTTCCCCCATTCTATAAGAAAGTGAGATTTTCCATCTTTCATGATGGCTAACAACCAGTGTAGCATAGGAAGAGAGAGGTCCCTGTAGACACAGGAGATAGATTCTAGGGCAGGGATCCCTTGGTTCGCTCCCTACAAGGTTGACAAGTAATGTTCTTTTGGACTGGGGACCAAAAGACATCTTGATTGGTAGTAAGAGTCATGAAAATATACCAAATATTTAGTGTTGTGATATTCAAATTAGAAACTTATTTACTCGTAGTTAATGTTCAGAAGGAATCTGATTTCTCAGAATAAACTTCTTGAATCTCTTTGAATATGTAATTTACTTGAAATAAAGTCACAGTATTATTTCTAAAACAGAGTTTGCATAAAATGTTGTTCTCAGCTGTTACACGTTCACATGTTACTCCTGGGAAAAGGAGCATTTGTAAACTATGTGTAATTTATGTTGTATACCTACTCAAAACTGTGATAAGGCATATGGAATCTCAGTTTCTTAAGCCATGCTTTTTTGACCCTAGATTTTTAAAAGATCTGGTAATAATGCAGATGAAAGCAAATATAAAAGTTTGGCAGATGTGTCTCCAGATAGAAAGAGAGACTGAAGTATAGACACCCGACATAAGAAAATTTTTTACAGTTTTCAAAAACCCATGTCCAAATGAGACATGAGACAATAAAATATCATCCACAAAGTTCATTCAGGATTGGCTTAAAAGAAGAGGGCATTTTCAGGTCTCCTAACCAGGAAAAAAATAATTGCAACTGTGTTGAAACTAATATTTAATTTTTTTGGTTATTTTATTCATTTTTACATGGACATGATAAAGTCTATAACTTTCAAGTTTGTATTGTATACACTATAGTCTTACTATTTTATTTTGTTCTTAATAGTTAAAACTTCAGAGGTCACTCAGACTACCTCACAATGATAATGGAAAATTTAAATAAAACATGCAAAATAATGAAATTACTTTATACTATGTAAATAACACTTTTGGAAATATAAAGTATTAGTTAAGCAGTTTTCTCTTTAAAAGATTTCAGTTTTATACAAAATGAGTATTATGATATCCCCAAATGTTTTTTACAGTAGAAAACATTCTTGAAAAATAATTACATGTATTAAACATTTCTATTTCTATATTAAATATACCTATCTTTACCTATATATTTATATTTATATAGTTGTAGAAATATTTCCATAAAAGAAGTAGACTTTCTTTAATCAAAGCATATTGCCCTGAGCAGTGCAATTAACCAGAGGACCTAGTTCAAATGTCAAAATAGTGAATTTTCACTTTTGATATTCTGCACACAATTTTGGGAATAAAAAGATACTTAAATGAAACCTGGGTCATCATTAATATGAATGCATCCTTTTAGTGCCATTTTGAATTCCAACATTCAAGCAATTAACTCAGAAATTTATGTATGAGAAGTTCTCAAGTATATACATTTAGTACCTGATTCAAATCAAAAGGTCAAATAAGCCAAAGAGGTAGAGTGGATTAAAATGGTCCCTGAGGATCAATTAACACCTACGAATGTTTAGTAAGCAGTCACTTAATTGCTACTGAACTAAACTATACACACAGTAATGAAGATTAATAGACTTTGAACAGGTTACGTTTATTTGCTTTAAGAAGTAGAAGTTCTTGATATTATACATTGATATTAGACACGAGCTCACTTAATATTATTGCTATATGGTATTGTTTCATTCATTTTCAGAAAGAAAGTGTCATTAAAGAACTACCTTAATTTCCACATCCACAACCACTCATTTTAAATAATATTTTCTAGTAATGTACATAGAAATGTTTCACTAAAATAGAACAAAGATGAACAAAAAGAATCAAAAATACAGGAGACTTTAAGGCCGGAACTTTCTAATTGGATAATACTTAGCCATTCAAATGCTTTTGTTGAGTATTATTATGTAGAGGCAACTTACTAGACATTGTAGAAGTACTGTCAAGATTTAGGAGGATCACAATTTACTTTACCTGGGGTAAACACACATCTAATTGAGTGTGTTTAGAAAATGATTGGTAAAAGAGAAAATTTTCCACCAAGAAAATGCTTGAATCCACATCAAATTTTGTTTATTGGTTAAATGCTTGAGTTGTAGGAACTTTCAGTTCCTACAGTTTCATATTTAACATTCATGTTGAATTTAATTATGTGAAGAGTTTTATCTATGTGTATAGTAGTAAATGTTTGAGCATCCTCTGGATTTTCAGGATCCTGATTAATCTTTTTTGATAAGATTTTGTCAGGAAACTATGGCAATTAGGGTCATTTGAAAGACCCTAATTGACTGAAATGACAGTTCAATTTAATTAAACAGGATTAGAAAAATTGAATTGATTTTGTCTTTAAAGGAAAGTGTAATGTGATTGTTAGAATACTTAAAAAGTGAAATTTATTTTGTCTATACCCTGTTCCTTATAATCTTGGTTATCTTAAATCATAATTTAATCGACTCAGAAGTAGATTACGAATTATAACTGGCTAAAATATCATCCTTTGTTAGCTCTTACAGCCAGCTGCAAGGAACCTAATTCTTCCATATTTGCTAATACTTGGCATTAGACCTAATGTGCTGTAAGTGCTAAGTTAAAATTTTTTAGTTTGAGTAGTGGATAAATAAATGAATGAGTGCAATATCTGACAAGGTATATTTTTTTCAAGGAGCTTTCTAACAATATGTAAATATTAGTCATGCTACCTTAGTAAATTATTTTTTCTTTTCCTTCCTTCCTCCTTCTCTCTCTCTCTTTCTTTCTCCTTCATTTTCCTTCCTTTCCTCCTTCCTTCCTTTATTACTTCATCTTTCCTTCCTTCCTTCCTTCCATCTCAATAATAGAATATAACACTAAAATTAAAAAATATATATATAATCAATATATAATCACCATCTGTTAAAAAATGACAATATTTTAATTCATGTTCCTTTATACTAAAACTCAATATTACATTTCTTTTGGGTCATAGAAGTTACTGACCTTTGAACAGATAACTTTTAAACTGTATGATAATAATATCAGAATTGCAAAGTAAAAGGGAATACAAAATGGAATTTTAGAATAACAACAAAAATGAATTTTATATTACAGTTTTTAAAGTTATAGGTACTAATTAAGGAAGAAACTATAGATATAACAGACATATCACTTATGCTATATTATATTATATTTATAAAATATAAATATATTTGTATTATACATTTTATATTACTTAAGTTAAATTACATCAATTTAGAAAATCCATGAAGCCTCAATTTCTACAAAAGTCAGTTAATTATATACACTTCATATTTCTATATTACCTCTGATGGAAAGTTTTCTCTGTCCTGCTTGTGATGTGTAATTTCATACACTGTTTTCTTCCCTAAGGGAAATACTTACTTGATTCAGTTCTTGGATAAAAATGATCTGTCACCATTGTTTGCTTTAAAGGGCTTTTTGCTTTTTTTTATTTAAACACTGAATACTGAAAGAAAAAAAACAAGGCACAGGGGATTGCAGTCCAGCTCTTGTGGCATAAATCAATATTTAAAATGCACAATAGTGATTTTTCTTCCTCTAAAGTAGGGATTTTGTGTGCTTAATTTCTTGTTTTATTAAAATGTCCAACTTTGTCTAGGAAGGACTTAAAATTTAGCTTCAGTTTCTGTTTAAATTTACTGCTCAACAATGGGGTAACATAACAGGAATATAACTGCACTTTAGTCTTTGATTTCTGTCTTTCCGTGCCCTGTTGGGGGTTGCTGAAGCTTTGGATTTCATAAATTTCTGTGAATTTCATTTCATTAAACAACCATATTCCTTGTTGAGTTAAGGAAACTACTATTTCTTTGACCCCAGTTTAGCTTTAGCAAAAGTGCCTGGGTTCTATTTTAATTGCTCATTAAAGGAAAAGCTGAAAAATTTCTAAGTAGTCATAGCTAGAAAGGGATCATAATCCTCATCATTCTAAATATAAGGAAAAACACATCTTTCCTTCTTCAAACAAGAGATTTTTGCAGAATAGTAGCCTTTGGATATACTCATTTATTGCCTAAATTCTTCCATACATTTTATATCATGATTTATGTACTAGAAGGTTATGCCTTGAAATTTTATTACACTTCTTGGTTTACAGAACAGCTTTCATTCTAAGGCAACGCACCAAATACACTGATTTTGCAATAGTCGTCCCCTGCACTAAGATGCCCATCTTCAGATTTCTACTGCGTGCCTCTGGCCCCCAGGGTGAAGCACTGCCTGAGTGCATTAATGGCAGAATCACAATGTAATTGTCAGAATGGTGGCATCATCACACTTTGACGCCAACATCCTCCTTTCTTTCTTCTCACTACAGAGAAACTAAGGCTAAAGGTTAAAGCATGTGGCTTATTAAATAATTCAAGCCATTAACCTGCAACCTGAAAACCGATGGCAGCCTGTTAAGTTTACGCTGCCATGATTCATGTTTGGTGTCTACTGATGCTAAAGCATATTGCCTGTTTGCTTTACGTTTATTGCTACATAGTAATGTAGTGAGGAAAGAGAATGAACAAAGGTGACAGGACACACGCAAGGGGACAATAAGAGCAGCAGACACACTTGCATAAAGAAGATTGAAGCCTTCCCTCCCTCCCTCCATCTCTCCGTATAGGCCCCAGTGCACATCTGCGTCACTGACGCTGGAGGAGGAGGCGCTGAGGCAGAGAGAAAATTGTACTGTGAGGACCTTGACAGCTTTACCGGCGCGGGCTTTTCTTTTTGCCTTCCTATGTTTTCTGGAATAGATTTTTTTTTTTTTCTCTTTTACAAACTGACTAGATAAAACCACCCCTTCTCGCCTTTCAGAAGGCATTTGACTTTCTCAGAGGTACCCGCAAGCTCTCAGAGCATCCTCCGAGAGACCAGTGACAGGAGAGCAGGTGCAACGAGAAGGCGGAGGGGAGGAGGGTGCGCTTCTTCGCGACTTGGGGATCTTTCTCTCTGCACTCCCCAGGAACTGAACTCTAAGCTGCAAGGATAGGGGAGCCGACAGCTTCTCCACTGAGGCTCTGCCACCGGTGCTTGCCAGGGAGGTGTATCCAGCTGTCGCTGCCTCCGAAGCTTCGGAGCGCGCAGACCTCTCTCCCTCGCCCATCTCCAGCATCAGGGTCGTACCTCCCCGCGCGGTAACCACGGGGACCCCGCAAGGAGATCGGGGATTCTCAGCCCTCTGCATCCAGCTCCTTCCTCTGCTCCCGGCCGTTGAGCTCACCACGCGCGGGTCCTGCGGACCTGACCGCCGCTGAGCCGCGCGGCTCTGCTGTCCGCGCTCCGCTCGTTGCCTGGCAGGGCGCGCAGCCGCCTGGTCCCGTCTGTTGCCAGGGTGCAGAGGGCGCCTCCCTCCCCCTCCTCCAACCCCAGGCTCCGTTGGCCTCCCCCACCCACTGACTCGTCTACTCCTGCATCCGCTGAAGCCCCTTTGCCTTCCTTGCGTCAAGCATGTCAGGCTCTGGGCGAAAAGATTTTGATGTGAAGCATATCCTGCGACTCCGCTGGAAACTCTTCAGCCACCCGTCGCAGTCCCCCGGCGCTCCGGCCGGAGGCAGCTGCCTGCAAGAAGACGGCAGCAGCAGCTTCGAGCACTGGGGACCCAGCCAGAGCCGCCCGCTCAAAAGCCAAGAGAAGGGCAGCGTGAGCACTTTCTGGAAGAAGCCTTCCTCTTCTTCCTCCTCTTCTTCTTCTGCCTCCCCGTCCTCTTCCTCCTCTTCCTTCAACCCACTGAATGGCACCCTGCTGCCAGTGGCCACGAGGCTGCAGCAAGGGGCGCCCGGGCAGGGCACCCACCAGCCGGCCAGGACTCTCTTCTACGTGGAGTCCCTAGAAGAGGAGGAGGTGCCAGGCATGGACTTTCCTGGACCACACGAAAAAGGGCTTGTCTTGCAAGAGCTCAAAGTGGAACCGGCCAACTCGAGCCACGCAACAGGTGAAGGATGTGGACACAGGTATAGTAAGTCCCCATGGGACATCCAAGCATTCCTCAATTTCCACTCGTTTCCCCCCACCCTGTGTGCTCTGGGTAGTTACTAAGTCTCAAACGTTCCAAGTTGAAAATTTTGGTTAAGAGATGCCAACCCGGTTTTTATTACTCAAGTTGCAACCTCACTAAAAGTTTCCTCCTTAGTTTCTATTGGCTCATGCATATTGCTTTTCTTTCCCCAAGTTTTCGGAGCTTAATCACATATTGAATATATATGCATTTTGATAACTCTCCATGTAGAGTGGTTCTCATATTTCTGAGGTTGTAGTATTCTTCTGTCATTAAATTACATACATCAGTCTCCCAGTTATTTGATATGAGGAGGAACTTCCTTTAAACACCATTCAAATACATCTCACATACTGGCCTAGAAACTGACTTGGCAGGTTACCTAGGATCCCTGTGGCTTGAATCTATATTCCAGGAGTAATGAGGTGGACAGTAGGCCACCAGACAGCAAGATTATCTTCTCTCTTTTTTTTCTCCATGAAGGACAGTGTTACTATTCTCTATCCTAACTTCCCTTTTTATCCTACTTTATGAACACCTTTGCTTTATTTAAAGTCTTAGAATTAAACTCTTGCTAATGCCCTTTGCACTTTTCTGTCCTGATTCATTGTCTCGGTATGGAGCTGTGTATTCTTAGTGAGCAGGTCAACATTTATTTCTTGTTTATATCTAATATTACACTTCTTTGAGCACAGTTCTTCTACTTTCAAGACTTATAGAAAACCTTCGCACACATAACCTCCTTCTGAGTTTGACATTTTCAAAGAATTGATTCATTCTACACTAGATCATTACTACTTTTGGCGTATAGTGATGATACGAAAAGATTTGCATTTAAATTCATATATATCAGAATATATTATTGAAGAAGAAATACAGGAGAGATATAGGAAAATAATAATGAAATTTTAATAAAATTTACCTTTCAGTAAAAATAAAAATTAGAAACAGAAACAATGTTTTAAACTTTTGCTCGATTGAATCAACTTTTTATAAAGTTAAGTCACAAAAAGAACACATAAAACAAAATAATACCATAGGTGGTCTTCAATTATGTTGACAAATGTGAAGTTAAAGATACAAAAATTATCCTTAAAAAATTTCAATTATATGGATTATGTGGATTTGAATTTTAAGAGCCTTGAACATAATCTAATATGTGATGACAATATGTAACATTATGATTTTAAAGACAAAGAAATTTAATTTGCAATTTTCGAGTATGAGAAAGTTTTTTCCATATATAGGCGATTAAATATAAATTTATCTATTATTCAATCAATTAAGATAATTTACCAAAATGGTTATAATTTTGGGTACTATCAATACTATGAAGTTATTTGATTTATGTATTCACTAGTGACCTATAGTTTTAGATCATTTTTAAAAATAAAATATGTTGGGCTTTAACTCCTTTAGTTGAGGAAATGTAATTTTTTAGTTTTAGGAAATCATTCATAAACATTTAGCAATTCACCTTATACATTTAAAAGAAAACCAGTTAGGTTAAACATTTACTAATTACTATTTTATTGAAATTGATATTTTTGTGTCTCAGACAGTTCAGGGAATAAATAGATTTGTTTTTCAGTCTTGAGTCTTTTTTTTTCAGTTTCAGTTTTAGTTTCAGTTTTGAGTCTTTTTCTTTCAGTTTTGAGTCTTCAAATCAGCTCAAATATCTGACTTTCTGGGAATATTAATGTTTAATAATGTTTAATAATTAAAAAATTTTTCTTTATAAAAATACAGTTTTAAGTAAATAAGGCATACTTGGCATGAGTAATTTCAGAAGACTTTCATGTAAATTGGACAATTTGGACATAGAAAATATAATAAATTAAAAAATAAAACTAATAACTAATAACCTCAGTTAGGGATGAAACATCCATCAGATTTAACTTCCAATCCCTTACTTTTGAATATACATCAGTGTTTATACACACAAAGGGTTGTAAATGGAAAGAATTCTGAAAATAAGCCAAGTGCCACCCCAAATCATATTTACTTTTGGAATGAGGATTTCCAATGAGGGCTTACATGTGTAAAATATTGAAAATCAGGTCTAATTTTATTTTAAAATTCTTATTCATGCTTAAATCCTTTAGTTAAATTTTAATTTCTCACTGGACAAATCAGTCAACACTGATAGTATTCTCATGGACTTTATATGTTCCTAAACATTCATAGACTACTGGTTCTGTGCTCATGATTGATTGACAACATGCTACTAAACTAAGCAATAAGCTATTATCAATATATATTATTATAATACGCAGTAAGAATAATGTTCATTTCCCAGAAAGGACAGCATTTCCAAAGTTAAGTATGGAATGGAAAACAATATGTAAAATATTTCAGTAATGTGGATTTACTTTGGTTTCTATCATAATCCATGCAGGAAATCTACATATTGTTCATAATGACCAATGAACACATGAAGTATATAAACCTGCATGATCATTTTGATTACTTGGGTCATTACTCTATCACCATTCTGTGATATCACATTTGATATTTAACATTTTGTTTCATCAATTCTGACCATTATGCTAAATTAATCTTCACGTATAAAAAAGAGTTGGCTCTTTTTCTCTTCCTTCATTTTCTGATCTTCTCTTTATTCATTTGGTCTCATACTAGTTAAGAACATTGTTTTAGATAAGCATAAGTAGCTCAGTTGGTTTTATTTGTTGTTCAAACAGCAGCTGGAAGTTGCTCAGCAGAAAGCTGCTCTTAATCTCAGAATTCTGGAAAGGTCAAATTATCATGGAGTTGAAACATAAAGGTAGCAATAAGACAGTAGTAAACTGAATTACTGCTGAAACCCAGCCTTTATCTTATCCCACTCCACCAGACACACATAAACAAATCTCAGTATTCTACTACCTTAACCACGACACCATTAAGAATCCTAACTCTAACAGTAATAGGCTCTTGCCCTATGCTATTAATCATTTATTTTTTCTACTTTACTGTCTGAATGTAATTTTTGGAGAGTGTATCATTTCCTAGCCATTCAGATCACTATATATTTTTGATATGCATATTTTTTGTCTAAAATTCTATATGTAGTAAAATAAGAAACCAAAGAGAAATATTTCTATTCTTGCAGTTTATAGTGATGTGAGTAGGAGAAAAGATGTCGTGTTTAACTACTTGCTTTTTTAGTTTTCTCAGTTCTCACAGAGTGCAGGCATCTATTTCCATGGTTTCAGTTACCACCCATAAACTGTATTTTAGAGCTGCATCTCAAAACCTAGACTCTGCCTCCCCACACCCACAACCCCCTCTCCCCCCACCTCCCCCATGAACTCAGGTCTCACACATCCACTTGACCTTTCTGGTAGATATCACAGATACAATATAAATACAGCACACAAAAAATTGAGCTCATAATCTCCCTTCTCTCTTGCTCAATTTTCTTCTTCTCTACCTCAGAGAATAGCTCGCCATATATTAGGTTGTGCAGGCCAGAAATCCAGGATCATATTTACCAGAATTCTCTTTCCCCTGATTTTCAATATTCCACCAACCCCTGTCACTTTTCCTTCAAAAATGTCCTCCCCTATGTCTGTCTCACATCTCTCCATATCCATTGTCCACACCTACTTTTAAAATACTGTCATCTTTCAACTCAACTTCTGCAACTGCCATCTGCATCCTCTTTCCTCATTGATTTTGCCACCTGTAATCCTTTCTCCACACCAGAGTCAATGAAAATTTATAAGATAAAAATCTAAAGTTTTCCCCCATATCCTGGCTCTCCTTTTATTTTTCAAAGCATTTCCACCACTCTGACCACACTCTATCTCCTGGTCAGTTAGTCCCTGAAAGAGCTGACCCTTGTCTGCCATCCAGGCCCTTCACTCATCACAACCCCACCATTCTCCCCTGTCTTCCACAGGCAACGTTCTTCTTTACCATTTTTCTCTGCCTTTGGGCCTCACAAAATTAATTCCTTTCCTTATTACATAGTGGTTCTCCTTCCCTCAATCCACCCTTTTCTGTATTCATTCTTATTCATTACTGAGATGTCTTGAATAAAAGTTCTGTATCTTTCTTAAAGAAGTGTTCATTGATCCCCCAGGAAAAATCATTTAAAAAAATTAAAATTTATTTTATGTTCTTAGAGTAAGTGTTCTCTGTCTTCAATTTCTTATTGAAGCCATATATTAATATCCATGCTTCCTTTTTTGTTTGTCTTTAACTACAATTGCCCAGTGGACAAGATGTTTCTGTTTTGCTCATCATTTTATCCCTATCATAGAGCATGTAGTTACTCAATAAATATCACTGAGTGAATACATATTTGTCATAATCATAATGAGTGACATTGATTAAGAGTTTGCTGTCTTCCAGATATCAAGCTGAATATTTATATTGTGGGATTTAATATTCAGAACAGCCCTATGATTCTGGTACAATTATGGATCCCTTTGTTAAAATGATTACATAATCATTTTATGATTATGAGAAAACTGAGATATAGACAGGTAATTAAGTTGTCCCAAACCACAGGACTGTAAGTAGTACAGCTAGATTTTTAATCCTTACACTCTGACTCCTGACACCATATTCCAGGTGATTTTGCCAACTCTTCTTTACCTCTGTTTAAAGAAACAAAACAGAAGAAAAGAGGCTCCAACCAAGATTATGCTGAAGCAGTTCTCTTGTTCCTCTGGTGGAAATTATGCTTGTGTCTGAATGTTTAAATACATTCTTTAAAATGATAGTGATGGACAATGCCTGAGAAGGATCAGTCAAGGAGGACTTGGCCCAAGTTAAAAAACATTCAGTTATATCCTGAATTATGGTTCATTCAGTGTATTTTAATTTTTAATTAAACAAAAGTATGAGGAAATAACCTAGATAGGGAAAAATTATTTAAATTTGGAATCCAAAAGAAAGCATAATGATAGAAACTCTCCTTCTGAAGTTCAGAACAATTGATAAAGAGAAGTGTCACAGACAGAGAGCATATACCATTAGAATCACATGGTCATATTTGTTTAGAATAAAAAGAAAGCAGCCTTGCTTCAGTCAAAAGAAAAATTTAAAAAATGGCAAAGGGCTATTTCTTCAGGAAAGTAGTTCTCAAACTATTCTTCTATGGACACTAAATTAAAATAATGTTCATATTTTCCCTATGACCTCAATTTCTTAGTGAAAAAGTGTATAGCATGATTTTACTCAATTTTATGTCTTCCTTACTAATTTATTCTAGGCTTGGGTATTATACAGCCTATTAGCATTTAAGTCAGAACTAGCAAAAGACAATAGCTTGTTTGGGGAAAGTTTTTTTTTTTTTTTTACTTAATTTAGGATGGGTTTACCAATATTATATATTGCTTGCAAAGAGGTCCACAATTTCCAGGTGCCCTCTCCTCTGAGCAAATTTGCTTCAGGAAAACTAAGAAGATCATAAAAGAAAAGGTAATAAGATCACTAGGTTGGATTTTCAGGTACACAAAACTCCACAGCTATCTGAGATAAAGATGTGAGTATATTGGGTTAGCCAAGAAGTTCATTCTAGTTTTTCTGTAACATCTTGTGGAAAAACCCAAACAGACCTTTTGGCCAACCCAATAAATGCAAGATTAAATAAATAGAACTCTTAATTATAACAATAAAACCTCTACACTAATTGAAGAACCACATTCTGGCTTTCTTTGATAAATTGCTAATGAATACTTTGTAAACTATATCATTAACCACTTTAAGGTACTACTTTAAATAATTTAAAAATATTAAAGAAATCCTCCCTATCCAACATTTGGTTAATATAGAATATACTATTGATCAGATATTTATTTCATTGGTTTATTTTTCCTAAGTCTCAAAAGATCATTTGTGTATCTGGAGGATGATATGCTTCTAACAAGTACATGTTAATTCAAATTTCATTGTTTTTGACCAAGAGCTCTTATAAAATTTACAGAAAATTTAGACCTGCAGGGTATTTTAGAGTTATGTCAAGTTTCTGAACATGAAAATGACAACATTTTAAACAGAGTCTCATAGTAATGAGTCTCTTTTGATTTATTTTAACATCCAAAATAACTGTAGGTATTTTTGTAGTAGCTGTAAAAACAAATGCTCTGGAATTTACATATTAGTTTAGACCAGATAATAATTAATTTACCTTTCTGCATTTAAGATAAGGTTATTCAAAACTTTGAAGAAAACATCCTATATAGACACAGATAATCTGAGCAGAATTAAACTATTTCAAAATCTTATGTCAAGTATAGATTGAAAAAAGAAGGGCTTCCCTGGTGGCGCAGTGGATGAGAGTCCGCCTGCTGATGCAGGGGACACGGGTTTGTGCCCCGGTCCGGGAAGATCACACATGTCGCAGAGCGCCGGTGAGCCATGGCTGCTGAGCCTGCATGTGCGGAGCCTGTGCTCCACAACGAGAGAGGCCACAACAGTGAGAGGCCCGCGTACAGCAAAAAAAAAGAAAAGAAAAGAAAATCTATTGAACAATATAGGTTTGATGCTAACTACCTTTGCTGACTTTTCTGGCCAGGACTTGAAAACAGATTGATCTAAGTACTTATGAAAGCATTACAAAGTTTAACTTGACTAGAGAAAATGTGTACTATGATTTTAGAATCCCAGGAAAATGTCATTTTGAATAGTAAGCAAATGAGACAGATCATTTTGGCTGAAGATCATGTCACAGAAATGGTACTTAAAAGTAATCTGAGAGTCATCAATAATAGTAAAGAGTGGAATCAGTTGATATTAATTCTAAATTCAGCTTTTCCCATCGCCTAGGCAGCCTTAGTCCAACTCTGATAATTTCTCATAGAAAATCATTCAGTTTAATTTCCTATCATACTTGTTTGTGACACTGTATCTTGGTAGATCATTTGGACTCCTTTTTTCTTACTGATATTGCTAGATGTTTACCCATGTAAATCAGCATTTTCATCTTGGCCAAAATATGATAGAAAAACTTTAAAAATAGGATCAGAAAATTGCGAGAGTTTATACTACAAAGGAAGGGAGAATACAATACAACTATTTTATAGTTCTTCAAGAGGTGAATGCCAAAATCGATTTGTATCTACAATAAAGTATGTGATTTGGTTTGGTTTATTTCTTTAGTAGATTCTGATTATACTGAGCTCGGCCCACCAGAGCAACACCCAGCTCTACCCACCACCAATGCCTCCAATTAGGAAGCTTACACAAGCCTCTTAGATAGCTTCAACCACCAGAGGCCAGACAGCAGAAGCAAGAAAAACTACAATCCTGCAGCCTGTGGAATGAAAACCACATTCACAGAACGATAGATAAAATGAAAAGGCAAAGAACTATGTACCAGATGAAGGAACAAGATAAACCCCAGAAAAGCAATTAAATGAATTGGAGATAGGCAACCATCCAGAAAAAGAATTCAGAATAATGCTAGTGAAGATGATCCAGGACCTCAGAGAAAGAATGGAGACAAAGATCAAGAAGATGCAAGAAATGTTTAACAAAGACCTAGAAGAATTACAGAACAAAAAAACTGAGATGAACAATACAGTAACTGTAAAGAAAAATACTCTAGAAGGAATCAATAGCAGAATAACTGAGGCAGAAGGATGGATAACAGACCTGGAAAGCAGAAAGGTGGAATTCACTGCTGCAGAACAGAATAAAGAAAAAAAGAATGAAAACAAAGGAAGAGAGCTTAAGAGACCACTGGGACAACATTAAACACAGCACCATTCACCTTATAGGGGTCCCAGAAGGAGAAGAGAGAGAGAAAGGACCTGAGAAAATATTTGAAGAGATTATAGTCGAAAACTTCCCTAACATGGGAAAGGAAATTGCTACCTAAGTCCAGGAAGTGCAGAGAGTCCCAGGCAGGATAAACCCAAGGATAAAAATGCTGAGACACATAGTAATCAAACTGACAAAAATTAAAGAAAAAATATTAAAAGCAACAAGGGAAAAATGACAAATAACATACAAGGTAACTCCCATAAGGTTAAGAGCTGATTTCTCAGCAGAAACTCTACAAGCCAGAAGGGAGTGACATGATATATTTAACTTGATGAAAGGGAAGAACCTGTAACCAAGATTACTCTACCCAGCAAGGATCTCATTCAGATTAGATGGAGAAATCAAAAGCTTTACAGACCAGGAAAAGCTAAAAGAATTCAGCACCACCAAACCAGCTCTACAACAAAGACGAAAGGAACTTCTCTAAGTGGAAAACACAAGAGAAGAAAAGGACCTACAAAAACAAACACAAAATAATATAAGAAAATTGTAATAGGAACATACATATTGATATTCACCTTAAATGTGAATGGATTAAATGCTCCAACCAAAAGACCCAGGCTCATTGAATGGATACAAAAACAAGACCCGTATATATGCTGTCTACAAGAAACCCACTTCAGACCTAGGGACACATACAGACTGAAAGTGAGGGGATGGAAAAAGTTATTCCATGCAAATTCAAATCAAAAGAAAGCTGGAGTAGCAATTCTCACATCAGATAAAATAGACCTTAAAATAAAGATTATTACAGGAGACAAAGAGGACAGGGATTCTTCAATATGTACAAATCAATCAATGTGATACACCATATTAACAAACTGAAGGATAAAAACCATATGATAGTCTCAATTGATGCAGAAAAAGCTTTAGACAAAATTCTACATCCATTTTTGATGAAAACTCTCCAGAAAGTGGGCATAGAGGGAACCTACCTCAACAGAATAAAGGCCATATACAACAAACCCAGAGCAAACATCATTCTCAATGGTGAAAAACTGAAACCATTTCCTCTAAGATCAGGAACAAGACAAGGATGTCCACTCTTGCCATTCTTATTCAACATGGTTCTGGAAGTCCTAGGCACTGGATTCAGAGAAGAAAAAGAAACAAAATGAATACAAATTGGAAAAGAAGAAGTAAAACTGTCACTGTTTGCAGATGACATGATACTATACAGAGAGAGTCCTAACGATGCCACCAGAAAATTACTAGAGCTAATCAATGAATTTGGTAAAGTTGCAGGATACAAAACTAATGCACAGAAATCTCTTGCATTCCTATACACTAACAATGAAAGATCAGAAGGAAAAATTAGTTAAACAATCCCATTCACCATTGCAACACAAAGAATAAAATACCTAGGAATAAACCTACCTAAGGAGGTAAAAGGCCTGTACTCAGAAAACTATAAAACTATAAAACACTGATGAAAGAAATCAAAGATGACACAAACAGATGGAGAGATATAGCATGGTCTTGGATTGGAAAAGTCAATATTGTGAAAATGACTATACTAGCCAAAGCAGTCTACAGATTCAATGCAATCCCTATCAAATTACCAATGGCATTTTTTGCAGAACTAGAACAAAAAAATCTTAAACTTTGTATGGAGACACAAAAGACCCCAGAAAGCCAAACAATCTTGATGGAAAAAAAAAAAAAAAATGGAGCTGGAGGAATCAGCCCCCTGACTTTAGACTACAGTACAAAGCTACAGTAATCAAGAAAATATGGTACTGGCACAAAAACAGAAATATAGATCAATGGAACTGGATAGAAAGCCCAGAGATAAACCCATGCACGTATGGTCAACTAATATATGACAAAAGAGGCAAGGATATACATTGGAGAAAAGACAGTCTTTTCAATAAGTGGTGCTGGGAAAACTGGACAGCTACCTGTAAAAGAATGAAATTAGAACACTCCCTAACACCATACACAAAAATAAACTCAAATGGATTAAAGACCTAAAGCTATGACCACACACTATAAAACTCTTCGAGGAAAATATTGGAAGAACACCCTTTGACATAAATCACAGCAAGGCCTTTTTTGATCCACCTCCTAGAGTAATGGAAATAAAAACAAAAATAAACAAATGGGACCTATAGAAACTTAAAAGCTTTTGCACAGCAAAAGGAACTATAAACAAGATAAAAAGACAACACTCAGAGTGGGAGAAAATATTTGCAAATAAATCAACAGACAAAGGGTTAATCTCCAAAATATATAAACCACTCATGCAGCTCAATATTAAAACAACAAGCAACCCAATCAAAAAATGGGCTGAAGACCTAAATAGACATTTCTCCAAAGAAGATATACAGATGACCAAGAGGCACATGAAAAGATGCTCAACATCACTAATATTAGAGAAATGCAAATCAAAACTACAATGAGGTATCATCTCATACCAGTTAGAATGGGCATCATCAGAAAATCTACAAACAACAAACGCTGGGGATGGTGTGGAGAAAAGGGAACCCTCTTGCACTGTTGGTGGGAATGTAAATTGATACAGTCACTATGGAGAACAGTATGGAGTTTCCTTAAGAAGCTAGAAATAGAATTACTATATTACCCAGCAATCTCGCTACTGGGCATATACCCAGAGAAAACCATAATTCAAAAAGACACATGCCCCCCAATGTTCACTGCAGCACTATTTACAATAGCCAGGTCATGGAGGCATCTAAATTCCCATCAACAGACGAATGGATAAAGAAGGTGTGGTATATATATTCAATGGAATATTTTTCAGCCATAAAAAGAAACGAAATTAGGTCATTTGTAGAGACGTGGATGGACCTAGAGACTGTCATGCAGAGTGGAGTAAGTCAGAAAGAGAAAACAAATATCGTATACTAACTCATATATGTGGAATCTAGAAAAATGGTACAGATGAACAAGTTTGCAGCAGAAATATAGACACAGAGGTAGAGAAAAAATATATGGACACCGAGGGGGGGAAGTGGGGGGAGGGGTGGTGGTGATGGGATGAATTGGGAGATTGGGATGGACATATATACACTCATATGTATAAAATAGATAACTGATAAGAACCTGCCATGTAAAAAATTAAATTAAATTAAAAAAGAAATAATGGCAGAAAGGTTTCAAATTTTATGAAAAGTATAAACCCATAGATTCAATAATCTTAATGAATTCTAAACACAAGAAACATGAAAACTACCATAAGTCACATTTTAATCAAATTCTCAAAATGAACGATAAATATAAAAAATATCAGTTTCCAGAGAAAACACATGTTATGCAGAGAGGGATAAAAATAAGAATAATGGATCATTTTTCATTGAAAAAGATGCAAGTGATAGGTGGAACAACATCTTTTTAGCACTATAAAAAAACACTGCCCATATGAAGTCCTATATATACCCAAAATGTTTTTCAAAGTGAGAGTGATATTACAATTTTTTTCTGGCATAGAATAGTTGCAACAATTCGTCAGCAGGAGACATGCTCTATAAGAAATTTTAAAGTCCTTCAGGCACAAGGAAAATGACACCAGTTGGCAGAAAGGAATGAAAACCACCTGAAATGGTAACTACATGTGTAAACATTTAAGGTTATTCTTGATTATATAACTCTGGAACATTTGGAAAACAAATGGTGGTTAAACAAACAAACAAAAAACACTATAATTTGAGGTTTTTATCACATGCATAAGATATACGCATGCCTCCTACAGCATTAAGACTCAAGGGAAGAAATGAAAGTATCGTTTTTCAAGGTTCTTATACTAAATGTGAAGTGGTATATCATTTGAAGGTAGTCTCAGAAGTATGTTAGAAATCCTAAAGCAACCACTAAATTAACAAAACAATGATAAGTAGCTAGTAATACAACAAAAATTAAATGCTATCATAAAAAATATTCAATTAATCTCAAAAAAAAGAAAACAGGAGCAAAGATGGGACAAATAGAAAACGCACAGCACAATTATAATCTGAAACCTTACTATATCAAGAATTATATTAAAGTAGAAGCTCTATACATCCATAATTTAAAGACAAAGATTATCAACTTGTATAAAAAGCCAGACCCAAGTATATTTTGCTTACAATAAATACTTTAAAAAATGGTTAAAAAGAAAAAGATGGAAAAGATACATAGCATGCTAAGACTAAACAAAAGAAAGCTGAATGGATGTATCAATATTAGATAAAGTATATCTCAGAGAAAAGAATATATATCTGATAAAGAGAACCTATAAAAAACCTAGAGCCAACATCATAATGTTGAAAGATTAAATGTGTTTCCTCTAAGATCTGGAACAAAATAAGGATGTCTTCTCTCACCACTTTTGTTCAACATGGTATTGGAGATGCCAGTCAGTTCAATAGAAGAAAACAAAAAGAAAAGGCATGTATATTGGAAAGGAAAAAGAAAAGTTTTCATTTGTACAGGAATTGATCATCTATATAGAAATAAACAATATGGTTTTTGTTTGCAGACAGAATTGTTTATTAGAAAAAAATTATGGAATCTATAAAAAAGAGTTTTTCACAATGCAGGATATAGAATCAATATACAATATTCAATTGTATTTTTATATACCATCAAGGAACAATTAATAATTGAAATAAAAAAAATAATGTATTCATAGTAACATCAATAAAGTATGAAATACTTATGAATACCTATGACAAAAGATGTGAAAAACTCATAAGCTCAAAACAATAAAATCAGGCTGATGGTAATTAAAGAATTAAATAATGGAAAGATATATTATGTTCATGGGTCAGAAAACTTACTATTATTGAGATGTCAGTTCTTCCCAAATTGATCTATAGATAGTACACATCCTCCAAGAAAATATATGTATGCTTTTTTTTTGTACAAATTGACAGGCTCATTCTAAAATCCATTAAAAAATTCAAAGGAACTAGAAAGAGACAAAACAACTTTGAGAAAAGCTAAGAAATTTGAGTACTAACACTTACTGATTCCAGATGTATTATGAAGCTACTTTAATCAAAATAGTGTGCTATCAAGGTCACAATATATAGATTAATGGGAAATAGATAAAACATTTTTACAATAGCCATATTGAGTAATACTTTATGTCATAAAAAAGGAATAAACAACTGGTCATTGAATACTTATGACTGAATGAAAAAATATGTTATGATGAGTCAAAGAAACTCAACTGTATGGCATATTTCTTTTTAACATTTAAGTACTATAAGTCAGATAAACATCCATTTTGTTGATTATTCATATTTTGAATAGAAATTTGCTTCTAATTTGCCTTGAATCATGTATTGGAGTAACACACCTCTTGAATTTGATACATGGTTCAAGGAATCATCTATTGATATTTGCCTTGCAGAACATGATAATGAAATATTCACATTAAGTTTTTTGCTGTCTTCTTCTTAGCAGCAGATGAGAAACCTGAATAATTTTTGTTTGTTTGTTTGCGGTACACGGGCCTTTCACTGTTGTGGCCTCTCCCGTTGCGGAGCACAGGCTCTGGATGCACAGGCTCAGCAGCCATGGCTCACGGGCCTAGCCGCTCCACGGCATGTGGGATCCTCCCTGACCGGGGCACAAACTCGCGTCCCCTGCATCGGCAGGCAGACTCTCAACCACTGTGCCACCAGGGAAGCCCAGAGAAACCTGAATAGTTTTATACAAGCGTTTCTGCAAAGAAAGCTCAGAAGTTCTTGCTGTGTGACCACAAGGACTTTTATCTTGAGACAGTGGGAACCATCTCCATTGTTAATACTAGAGGAGAAGCAGTACAATTCACAGCTTTACCTTAAGGACACAGAAAGGAAATGCTATGCTGTTCTCATCTCTGATTCTTCTTTGTATTTTACCAGATGGCTTGGAAGCACCACTAAACATATTCTCCCACAGAGAAAAGAGAGCTCATTCTTCACTTTATTTCTTGTCCTAACATATATAAAATATTTACCTGTAATTATTCTCCTTAATAATGGCCTGTGACTTTTAAATATATTTCTTATTAGAAGAATACTTTTTCAATTGTAAAATTAAAATTAAATATGTATTATTAAAGAGCCTATCAAAGAGCACAACTTAAAATTATTTCTTTTTTTAAATTGAAGTGTAGTTGATTTACAATGTTGTGTCAACTTCTGCTCTACAGCAAAGTGATTCACTTATACACACACACATGCACACATACACACACATATATGTATATTCTTTTTTATATTTTTTTATTATGATTTATCACAGGATATTGAATATAGTTCCCTGTGTTATAGAGTAGGACCTTGTTGTTTATCCATTCCATATATAGCAGTTTGCATGTGCTAACCCCAAACCCCCTACCCATCTCCCCCTTGGCAACCGCAAGTCTGTTCTCTATGTCTGTGAGTCTGTTTCTGTTTCATAGATAGTTTCATTTGTGTCATATTTTAGATTCCACATATAAGTGGTATCATATGATATTTGTCTTTCTCTTTCTGACTTACTTCCCTTAGTATGATAATCTCTAGTTACATCCCATGCTGCTGCAAATGGCATTATTTCATTCTTTTTTATGGCTGAGTAATATTCCATTGTA
This sequence comes from Neophocaena asiaeorientalis asiaeorientalis, assembly GCF_003031525.2. Taxonomy (NCBI): domain Eukaryota; kingdom Metazoa; phylum Chordata; class Mammalia; order Artiodactyla; family Phocoenidae; genus Neophocaena; species Neophocaena asiaeorientalis. The sequence goes on from NW_020171990.1 coordinate 488,547, forward strand.
TATATCTACCACACCTTTATTGATTCCTCTCTCAATGGACATCTAGGTTGTTTCCATGTCTTGGCTATTGTGAATGGTGCTACTATGAACATAGAGGTGCATGTATCTTTTTGAATTATAAGTTTGTCTGGATATATGTCCAACAGTGTGATTGCTGGATCATATGGTAGCTCTATTTTTAGTTTCGTGGGGAACCTCCATACTGTTTTCCATAGTGGCTACACCAAGTTACATTCCCACCAACAGTGTACAAGTGTTCCCTTTTCTCCACTCCCTCTCCAGCATTTGTTATTTGTATATTTTTAATCATAACCATTCTGACTGGCGTGAGGTGATACATCATTGTAATTGTGATTTGCATTTCTCTAATAATTAGTGATGTTAAACATATTTTTACATGTCTTTTGGCCATCTGTATTTCTTTTTTTGGAGAAATGTCTATTTAGATCTTCTGCCCATTATTCAATTGCACTGTTTTTTTTTGTTGTTGTTGAGTTGTGTGTTTGTATATTTTGGAAATTAAGCCCTTGTCAGTTATATGGTTTGCAAATATTTTCTCCCAGTCTGTAGGTTGTCTTTTTGTTTCTTTTATGGTTTCCTTTGCTGTGTAAACACTTGTAATTTTGATTAAGTCCCATTTGTTTATTTTTATTTTTATTTCTATTGCCTTGGGACACTGACCTAATAAAACATTAGTACAATTTCAGAGAATATTTTGCCCATGATCTCTTCTGTGTTCTCTTCCATGTTTTCTTTTATGGTGTCATGTCTTATGTTTAAGTATTTAAGCTATTTCAAGTTTATTTTTATGTATAGTGTGAGGGTGTGTTCGAACTTCATTGATTTACTTGTGGCTGTGCAACTTTTCTGACACCACTTGATGAAGAGACTGTCTTTTCACCATTGTATATTCTTGCCTTCTTTTTCAAAGATTAATTGACCACAGGTGTGTGGGCTTATTTCTGGGCTTTCTATTCTGTACCATTGATTCATATGTCTGTTTTTGTGCCAATACCTTACCATATAGATTACTGTAGCTTTGTAGTAATGTCTGAAGTCTAGGAGGTTATGCCTTCTGCTTTGTTCTTTTTCCTCAGGATTGCTTTGGCAATTCTGGGTCTTTTATGGTTCCATATAAATTTTAGGATTATTTGTTCTAGTTCTGTGAAAAATGTCATGGGTAGTTTAAAATTTTTTCTGAATGTAATTTTTTCTTTCTTAAAATTGACACATCTGTTTGAAATCTTATCTAAAGTTGAAGACTCACTTGTATATGTTCTTACTCCTGTATTTTCACATTATTTTATTTGCCTCATACCAAATTTTCTCCAAGTATGGTAAACATTTGGATTCTTATTCATGAATGAACTCCAGAAAAAATTTTGGCCTTTATAATGCTACATACTGAAAATATGTATGATCTATAAATACTGATAATTTTGTACAGCATGTATTTCTCTAAATTAATATTGTTTGCCTTATTCTAATATGTTGACACCCACAGTTTCATGTTACAGTGGGAAGAAAACTGGATTCGGCATTTGAAAACTTAAGTTCTAGAGTAAACTACAGAAAAATGTCACCATTGTCACTTAAATTGCTGCTTATCTCATTTTTTCATTGGAATATGATTAGAGAGGGCAAGAAATACATTATATCTAAAGTCATCTAGCCTCTCTTCCATAAGACAACAGATCTTAACCTATAGTTGACTCAGCTTGACCCCAAGCAGCAATGTGAATTAGGCTTCCCTTAAGGTATAAATTAATCTCTATTTTGAACACTTAAGGTATATACTCTGAGCCAAATGTACCTTAAGAAGAAACTAAATAGTCTCTCACTCAATGAAGACTATTTTGAATTAGTTATTCTTTTCCAGAAGATATGCCATCTTCTTGATACACAAAGATGTATAGAAAACTCCTTTTTTCCACAGAGTAAAAACTAGTAATAAAAAATTAACAGATAAGTAATTATAGAAATTTAACTAGTGCTATACTAAATATATATATTAAAAAGGATTTTTAAAGGTACAGAAAAAGAAAGCTTCAAAAGGGTTTTAATGTAAGTTCAGACCAGCATCAGTGTGTACAATTGTTAATTAGAAGAAAAAAATATCAAGTAAATTAGCATGACTATGCCTGAGTAGACTGGTCAGATGATCTGGCCAGAGCTATAGACCATGACCAGACAGCCAAAATTCTTCTAGATTATATTAAAAACTTTGGATTTAACTTATGGTGACTTTGAAGCAATGAATCTAGCTGACAAGATTCAAACTTTAGAAAATTTTTCTGTTACAGTATGTAAGATAGATTAGAGAAAAGGTGGATGAAGCTAAAAATAGATAGCCATCTTAAAAGGCTAAAACAATAGTTCTACTGAGGAACTATTACTAAGAAAAGGGGCAGAAGGAAAGAAAGCACATGGAAAATAAAATGTCAGAATTGTCCATTAATTGAAGTTTTTAATTGTAAAAGAGAGAGAGGCAAGAAGATTCCTACAATTCTGGGTGGGCAAATGAATGGATTTTTTTGTTGTTCTACAAAGTGGACAATGCAGGAGACTAGAGGGAAGAAAATAATTTTTGTTTTGAACAATCTGAGTCCAATAAGTAGCTGTCATAAATATTTTAATTATTTTTTAGTCCTTTTGGAAGAGTTGTAGTGAGGTAAAGGAATTATAAGAATTAAAATTTAGAAAATTTTAGTTGAAGAATATGTTGGGACTTCAGATTTCACATGAAGCATAGACCTGGATAGTGACAACATGAAATATGTGGCCATGAGAATAATTTAGTAACTTGGATGAAGATGTGGAATTCAAGGCAGGAGCTACATTGTTTGATGAATCATCTATGGAAGACTGAATATGTCCAGGAATAAAGTTGGATTTGAGGGATCTCAATGTTGTCAATGAATAGAGGGCATAAGAAAATCAGTATGAGGTATATTAATGGAAACAACTCACTCAAGTCTATATATATCAATAAATCATTTTTGGTGAAACATTAATATTGTAATTATTTAATTTATAGATAAATTTATGAGTATATACATTACATGTAAAATTTAGATATAAACTTTAATTTATAGATAAATTAACTAATTTATATATTTACATATAAATGTATATGTAATATGTATATAACTTAATATATATAATATGTATATAAATTAACTAATTTATACATTTATATATAAATTAGTACATTTTTATATAAATACATATGGCCATATATAATATAAAATAAAATTTATAAGTAATCATATATAAATGGACAAATACTAAAATGTTTCTTTTTTAATTTATTAATTTAAGGTGGTAAATAACTTCTCCAAAGAGTACAATGCTTCTGAAATACCCAACACATTATTTCATTTGAGAGAAAAGCTATTGGAACCAAAGAGATAATACCAAATGCTTGGGTTTCCCGGAATTTAAAACAACTTCAAAAGTTTTTCAATATTCACACACATGCCTATAATTTTCTATGTTAAATTCAATGAATAAAAATTCTATTTCTCTGTTGAGTTTTTATGAATAAAAATAATTCCTACACTCTTTAGGAAAATGAAGTTATGAGCAGCTTTATATTTCACACAGCTTTATCCAATATTCTACAAGGTGGGAGAATTGCATTGGTCCAGGAATCAGCACAAAGAGACATGTACCAGAGTGAGCTGATGCAATATCAACAACCTATACACATAAGGATGTCAAAGTAATACAATCACTTCTGAAAAATCAGTAATTGCCACAATCTCAAGAAACATCCTTATTATTATTTCTTATTGACAAATTATCTTACAGTATGATGTTAAATATAACTCCTCTTTTTTAATATTATATTTTATTTAAAAGTGCAGATACATTTAATTTAGTGTATGAAAGTAAATTGGCAATTATTTTGGACTTTGCTTTCTTTAGATAGAGAAACTTTGACAGTTAAAAATTTAGAAAGAAGGAAGGATGCTGCACTTGAAATTAAAAATTACAATTCCTTGAAATTATAATTATGGAAACTTTATGATGAAATAGGTTAATCTTTTTCAAATAACAAATATATCTGAAGTAGAAATTATATTATAATTCTCAAGTCACTATTAAACAAGTAAATGGCTTAAATTTATATACTTGTGATATACAGGTTAGAAATAATCAGAAATATTTTATTGCTGGTGGGAATGTAATTTGCTGTATTTTTTGGGGGTGTAGAGAGCAATGGGACAATATTTATTGGTGACAAAAACATAAAAGCCTTTTTTTCAGTAATACAAATTTTGAGAATATACCTTCAGAAATAAAAGCACTAGAAGTTAAGGAAGACCCATATCCCACACTTGCTCATTGATAGAAAAATGACAAGAAATAATTTTGTATCCTTCATGTAAAATATACCATATAAAATATATCATGTAAATATATGTCAAAATATGTCATTAAAATATATAGAATTTGAAAAAGAATAAATAAATTTAGAATGTCTTGGAAAACATGAGTATTTGGTGCATAGAGCAATTTGTAAAAATTTGTGTAAGATGTGTGTAAAAATAACATGTGAGATATGATCACATTATATTAAACCTAAAAACAAAACATCCCCACATGCATGTTTATATGTGTAAATGCCTTTGTAAGAGAGAATAGCATGGTAAGTCAAATGCCACATTTTTACATTTGTTTCCTGAAGATTATAAGATTCTTTTCTATGTTCTTGATGTGATACATTGAGCTTGATTACAATTATATTTTTAAATTAATAAGATAAGAAAGGTTGCAAAAAATTTAATTTATTAAATATTTACTTTAAGAATAACGCATATTATTATTGCATATTATAATACATATTATAATATGCATATTATTATTACCCAAGCAGTTAAAACTATAGATATATAATGTAGCTGATAAATAAGGACATTAAAATATTCTAAGATACCAAAACATTCACCAAAGGATTATTTTTTTCCTATTCATTATATTTAGTTTTCACTATACTATCAGGGTGGTACTGGCCTCATAGAATGAATTTGGGTGTGTTCTCTCCCCTTTATTTTTTGATGGTTTCTTTATCTTTGTTGGATTTCTCATTTTCTTCATACACTGCTTTACTAATTTAGTTTAGTTGTCTATTTATATGCTGTTATAGTTTACTGAACTCCTTTTAAAATAATTATTCTGATTTCTTTGTCAGACAGTTCAAAGATCTCCATTTCTTTAAGGCCAGTTATTGAAACTTTATTAGTTTCCTTTGGTGGTGTCACGTTTATCTGCTCCTTGTATCTTTGTGTTGGCATCTTCATTTGAGTAAATGATCTCCTCTTTCAGACTTTACACATTCCCTTTGGCAGAGAAAGACCATCACTAGTCCAACCAGCTTGGGCACTGAACCAATCAGCTGGTATTACTTGCAGACAGGCAGGGCTTACTATCAAGGATCTTAGTTGGGCAAGACCATTGCCAATGCTCTGAGGTTGGGAGTGAGGGGTCCCCAGCAGAGCTCCAAAATTGGGTTAGCCTAGTGGTTGGGATCTGCATTCAAGTGGAGCTGCTGGGAGGCCTCCTGGTTTGTTGGGGCTGCTGACTGTACTCAGTGGTCAAGTGGGGTCACTAGCTGGGCTCTGTAGTCACCTCTGGACGGGTGAGGTTGCAGGTTATGTTCACTGACAGATGAGGCTACTAATTAGGCTCTGCAATTACATAAGTCTGCAGGCTGGGATCCATAATTGCTCCTGATCAGGTGGCGGTGCCACTGGCTATGCCCTAAAATTGGGCAGGTCCACAGGCTGGGCTTGAAGATTGGGTAAGCCACTGGCTATGCTCCTCTGTTGTGTGAGGTCACCGTCTGGGCTCTCTGTTTGGCTAGGGCCTCCAGCTATTGGATGCACTTGTGTGGGACTGCTGACTGTGTCTCATGATGCGGCAGGGTCACTGTCTGTGCTCTGGGCTCCTGGCTGTGTGGGGCCGCAGTCTGTGTTCTACGATATAGTGGGGCCACTAGCTGGCTCCCTGCTTGGGCAAGGCCACTGTCTGTGTTCAACAATTGAACGGGGCCATAGGCTGGGCAGTGTTGCTGGGTGGGTTGTAGGCTAGGTGGCACTGTTGGCTGGGCTCTGAGGCTGCCCAGAGTCACTGTTCAGGCTCCCTGTCTATGCTCAAGAGTTGGGCTTCTGGCTTGTTTCCCTGCCCAAGCAGGTCTGTAGGGTGGCTCCAGGCCTGCCTGGATTCTCTGGCCAGGCTTCTTGATGGGGTGGGACTAGAGCCTATGTTCAGTAGTTGGTGGGACTGCAAATTTGTTCTTCTACCCTGGTGGGCTATGGAATGCTTTATCAATTAGGTAGAGCTTTGAGCTTGCTTACCTGTCCAGTGGGGCCATAAAATGGCTTTAAGTCCAGTATAGCCTGTTGGCTGGGGACTCAAATCTGCCAACTGAGCTCCCTGACCAGTGGGGCCACCGACTCAGCTCTGAAGATGGGCAGATCCATTGGCTGGATCCTTGTTTGGGAACTGCTGTAAGCAGGAACTCAGTCAGCCAAGATCTGATCACTGGTTGCTGGTAGCCCTGCCCCCTTCTCTATCTGATCCCCAGTGGTTGAACCCGCAGATTTCCCCTTGTGACCCTTGGGAAGGCAGATGTGGATATCTACCTTGGCCTTCCTTTTCCCACTGGAGAATTCATAATCCCAGGGGGGCCCTCCTGGTGAGCTGCTATGCCAGCCTTGGGGAGAAATGATGCTATCAAAGTGAAACTGCTCCCTTACCCATCTAAGGAGGTCCTTCTCAGTCCTTGTGATTCAGGAAGATGCATCAGCCTTACCCCCAGTTTCTGGGATTTTCACAATGGTGTCTTTCTATGGAAAGTTGATAGTTGGTCTTCTTGTTATGGGGACTAAATTTGGGAACAACATATGTCACCATCTTGATGAGCTCACTCTCCAACTTTTCAAATATTATCAAAATTTACTTAGATTTATTTTCCAAAATAATGGAAAGAGAATTAAGTGTGCCTACTTCATAAACTATAACAATTTCAACTATTTAATATTATATATAAGTATAACATTAAAAGAGTATTATCTAAATTTCAGGTGAAATTTTCTATTTTAAAATGACAACACTTTCAAATCATACAAGCCAAATTTATGGAGTCTAGATTATTAGAATTAAAAAATAGCTGGCTACACTAAGTCTCTGTCTTCCTGAGTTACATGAGGTTTCCACATCTGCCTTATCCACCTCACATGCATATTTATTGAGGAAATCACAGCCGAGCATCTAAAAGCACTTGGAGACTAACACATTACTTACATCATGGCGGTTGAGCTAGCAATGTCGGTAGTGGGGTCCATAGTACCAGAGTTAATGAAACTAGATTGAAAATACTTGCAGTGTGTCACTTTTTCCCATGAGACAGAGCTTTATCTAGGCTTTAATATTGTCATATGTAATTTGCTAGAGAATGTTTATATAGAACTTCATTAGTAAAGCATGTAACCTTGCACTAAATATTATATAATAACCTGACAATGTTGTCCACAATGATTCATTGGCTATTATTTTTTAAAAAGAGAGAAGGAAGGAAGGGAGGAAGGGAGGAAAAGAAAAACAACCCAAACAGCACACAAAGAGTAGTTCCTCTTTAATTCTGTGAATGTTTCTCCGAGTTTTTGAAATACATTATCAGGACAATGATTCAGTCTTTCTCTTTCAGAGAAGCAACATGTTTGCAAGTCTAACTCTGGCTGTCTTTCAAAATGTCATCTTGTCCTGAAGCTAGTAATTACAACCAGTGTATTCTCATTTAGCTACTGTTGCTTTAATAATTTGAATTGCAACTGATTCTCTTTATCCCACTTCCTTGAGAAGAGACTCTATCCTGGTAAGTCTACTCTGCTAATCACATCTGTCTCCTACCTGGAATGTGAGGTCAAGTTATATTACACAAAGCAAGGAACTTTTCTTCTGATTTGAAGTTTTGCTTCTGTTGTTTTGTTTTTGCTTTCAAGTCTATTCTCATAGCAATTACTTTTCAGGGCCCATATTTGGAAATATAAACCCTTGTTTCTATTTGTTAAATAGAAACCCTTACCAATTCCCCAAATGGAGTTGTTCTGAGGTCTTTTTGAATTTTCTCCTAAGGACACTGTTAGAAAGTTCTCAAAATTCCCATAATGTGTGTTAATTACACTAGAACTGAATCACCGCATTGGGAGTGTCTTTAAAGTTCCCACCTTGGGATTACAGAAGAGTATCCCTTCCCTCCTCCCCAATAAAAAGCATGGCATTGGAATCAGGGACTTTTTGTATACAGCATTAAGAAAAATAACCATTTAAAATATTCCTGATAGAGCCAACTTCATGGCATGCAATCTTCCCAGTCTCACAAGGCTGTGCCTAGAAGGATCCCATGGTTGGTTTAATGCTCTGCTGTCTCTCTCTTGAAACTCCTAATAATTTTGTGTGAGGGACCCTACACCTTCATTTTGCATCGAGTTGCACAATTATGTCATTAGTTCTTGATAATCCTGAGAATGCAAGTAGAACAAGTCCTTCTCTTTCTTGGGTCCTACATACCTTTAACTTTCCACTGGACAAATCTGCCAATCACTGTAAAACTTTTTATTTTAAGATTATTGCAATAAGCTTTCTCAAAAAGAGTCCCAAAGTCCCAGGACTTTACCAAATTTCGCTTAGATCCTATCACTGATACCACTGATTATGTTGAGTAGATCAATGACTGAAGCAATACTTATTATTTGGAAGAAAAATTAGGTTTTTAATCACTCTCTGAACTGCCCATATCAATGCTATATCAAGGTCAGTGAAACAGAAGCTTGAAAAGCAAGATATCTAGGCCTAGACATAAAGAGGAGACTATTTTTAGTAGCAGTGGGGATTAGGTAGAGGGCATGGTCCTTGAGATTTATTCAACTCTTCCCACATCTCTTATCATTAATTCTCTTGGCTGGGTCAGAATTCAAGGGAGATAAACACAGATATAATTCCTTACCTTGTTTATTTGGAGCAGTATGAGAGGAAACCAAGTAGGCAGGTAGAAAAAAGTTGGCAGTTGTGGGTTTGCAATGGAGAAAGCAGAGGAAGGAGTAATAGGGATCAAAAGGATGTCCTCAACTTACCTGCCCAACTAAGGAAGTCACTCAAGTTTCTATGTAAAAATGGCAATTTTCTAGTGATTTCCCAGATAAGTCAAAGTACACTTGGAGTAAAATGGCCCCGTCTGCTTTAGACAGAGAACTGAAATATAGTGTCTTACAACTTAATTCTAAACCTTTCTAAACACAATCTACTCAAAAGTTTTCTGACATGAAAGAATGGGAATTTTCTATTTTAGTCTACATGAGTCTAATAATTGTACCAGGTGAACTTTTGCCTTTTTTCCAAGAAGCTCCATTTTCCCAAATTCAATCCAGTCAGCAATAATTAATATATTCTTACATTAAAAAATTTTAGAGGAATGCTTTATATTTTTTTTTATATAAATCTTAGAGAAGTTTCTAGATGCTCTTTGGCAACCTTTCAGCTTCCTGTAAGAGGGCTCATTTCCACAAAATATCTTGCTTAAAGAATCCAATTTTCTCATATTAAAAAGAACCATGGGTAATTTAAAATAAAATTAGTTCTAATGACTGGTACAATTGAATATAGCCTTTTACCATGTTTTAGTAAAATATATAATTCCATAATCAGATATGAATGTTAGACACAAATAATGTCACAAGAGAAATTCTGTTTATTTAGTTAATTACTCAAGCATATTAAATACCTTTATACATATAAATATGATCTTGATAAAATGTATATGTCAGTTTGCAGTATGAACTGCAGTTCTGATTGTCACTTAGCTTTTATAACTTAGCCTTCATGCTCCACTCTTTGATCGCCCAAATATGATCAATTCATTTGTGGCAAAGCTCTTTGTGTATGATATAATTGATTCAAAATTCCATGAGAAAACAAATACTTTGTCAAAATCAGACTAATGCCAAGTACAAACTTCAATTTGGAAATTAAAAAATTATTTTAAAATCTACCAAAGTAAATAATACCTTCCTACACACACTTTCTGTGTGAAAATATTTTTCTTACAATGAGGCAGATAGTTTGGGAGAAAAAATTAGAAAAGTAGGATATTGCTGCTCTATTTGGGGGGATACAACTATAGTGCTTAGGGATACCTAGATTCTACCCCTCCCCCATTTCATTATCTATCTGAAGGTAAGAGCCTTTGGTTATCAAATTGATTTAGGACTTCAGAGCCAGTCTACTTCACTTGCTCTTTGGAGATATGGTGGCAGAGGATGTGTTCAGTCTTGTGGATGAGCCTCTCTGAGGCTGACAGACAGAATTTATTTACTCCATCACAATTATGGGATCAGAAGTGTCCTCTGTTACTCCCTACCTCTTTCCCTTCCTTCATCTCTCCCTCGCTGCCTACTCTCTGTTGACTCTCTGTCTGTATTTCTTCCTCTCTATTTCCCCAATCTTATTTTCAACTCATCTAAGATATTCAATTCTAGATAATGATAAAATTCTTTAAAAGAAATATCATATAGTTTATTTTCATTTTATTCTACTATGCAGCTTTCTTGGAGGCACATGCAACTTGATACAACTTTCTTAAGAAGTTCCTATGAGGAAAAACATTTATAGTGTTGTCCTATAAGGGGATTTTCCTAATTTTATCCAATGGCACTGAAAAATAAAATCATATTTCATGATTTCAAAATTATATTTAAAATGTATTAATGTATTTTGGGTATAAAGTCTCATAACTATTGTTCTACAGTATAGAACTTCCGTAATGATGAAACGGATGCACAGTCCAATACTACAGATGTACAGTCCAATACTATAGACACTATCTACATGTGATAACTGAGCACTTAAAATGTGGTTAGTCTAACTGAAAAACTGATTTAAAAAACTGATTAAAGTTATTTAATTTGAATTATTCTAAATATAAGCAATCACATATAGCTAGTTGCTACCATATTGGACTAGTGCCATCTTATAATGAACAATATGAGCAACTTCTCTATATTTTTAGTGTGCTACAATACCATGGTGGAATTAAGAAAGGGATAATTCAGCACATAAAAATAAAGTTGTTATTGTAAAGTTTTGTATTTATAATCCATTGGATGCTTTACATTCCACAAGTCATTATTTTAATTAGTAATACTACTTTTCATTAATTAAAACTAAAATTATATAAGCTGTATGGTACAAAATATAAGCAAAATTGCTCATTATTTTATGAAATACATGCTTACAGTTTTGACTATTATGCATAAATAAAGATAAGAATGGGGCTTCCCTGGTGGCGCAGTGGTTGAGAGTCCACCTGCCGATGCAGGGGATGCAGGTTCGAGCACCGGTCTGGGAGGATCCCACATGCCGCGGGGCAGCTGGGCCCGTGAGCCATGGCCGCTGAGCCTGCGCCATCTGGGGCCTGTGCTCCTCAGTGGGAGAGGCCACAACAGTGAGAGGCCCGTGTACCGCAAAAAATAAATAAATAAAATAAAGATAAGAATTGTTACTATTTCATCTTAAATAGGAAGTAAGGTTTTAGGCAAATATATGGTGGGTAAGCAAAGATTCTAAATACAGGAAACAATCTGAACTAAGTCATATAGGTAGAATTAAGTGTAGAAGTAATAAATGATAGTTGATCAGAAAAATAACAGATTTGGACTGAAGAATAAATTAGAAAGTTGCATTCATTTTTGATTTGTTTTTATTTCTTTGTAACCAGTTACCACAAAATTAGTGGCTTGAAACAACAAATAATTATTATCTCTATTTCCATGAATGAGGAGTGGGGGTATGACTTAGTTGTATCCTCCATTGAGCCTCATAAGCCTGAAATCAAAGTGCCAGCTGGGATTCATTCTCATCCAGAGGTTTGACTGGGGAAGACTGTTCCCAGGCTCACTCGGGTTATTGTCACAATTCTTTTTGTTGTGGCTGTATGACTGAGGGTCCTGGCTTCTTATTGGCTGTCAGCTGGAATCTGCCCTCAGGTTCTCAAGGACACCCACTGTTCCCTACCACACTGCCTTCTCCATAGGCAGTTCACACATTGGCTATTGGCTTCTTCAAGGCCAGAAGAAAAGTTTATCTCTGCAGACTCATGCAATGGAGTCTCATATAATGTAAATTAAGATAGTTGCATCCTATCACCTAAGCCACATTCTACTGGTTAAAAGTAAATCACAGATTCTACCTGCACTGAAGGGAAGGAGATTATATTAGGATATGAGATCTCATTAAGGATCACCTTAGGTTGAGTCAAGTACAAAAAGCTATTTGAGATTTAATTGTGGAGTGTATAGATTTACCATTTGAACATCATACATTTTTGAGTAGATATACATTTAAAAGAAGTGCTTTGAAGGCTGAAGTTGCAGTGTACAATGGAGAATGACTCAAGTCATTTAGATAAAGTCTTCATTTACTTGAGGAAATAAAATCAGAGGTTTTTTTGTTTGTTTGTTTTGCTTTGTTTTGTTTTGTTTTGATAGAACTAAAGTCAAAGGATCAATTTTTTAAAACACCTTGCATTATTCTAGACAGTTATCAGGTAGTAAAGCCCTATATTTGAGTGGCAACTTCTGTAGTATAAGAAAGCCAATGCAGTAATTAAGGAAACTAAGGAGAATTAAGTGCTGATTCCATCTTCCCTAGAAGTGTGATCAGGAGCACAGGTGTTAGGCATGTCAACCACACATCTGTAACTGGAGAGAGAAAAGTAAATTTAACAAAGAAAACAGGAGTAACAAAGAAAATGAGGGCTTCCCTGGTGGCGCAGTTGTTGAGAGTCTGCCTGCCGATGCACGGGACATGGGTTTGTCCCCGGTCAGGGAAGATCCCACATGCCGTGGAGTGGCTGGGCCCGTGAGCCGTGGCCACTGAGCCTGCGCGTCTGGAGACTGTGCTCCGCAACAGGAGAGGCCATAACAGTGAGAGGCCCGCGTACCGCAAAAAAAAAAAAAAAAAGAAAATGAGAAGGAATGTATTCCCTGAGGTAATAGGTGAAAATACCTATGATGCAATATCCTTCAAGATTAAAATTTTTTTAAAGAGGGAATATTATCAATAGTTCCAAGTGTCTAAAAGTAAGAAACAGAATAGTGATTACCGATTTGAGGTTTGAGGAGAATGGGGAATGATTGCTAATGGGTACAGGGTTTCTTTTGAGGGTGATAAAAATTTTCAAAACCTGAATGTGGTGATATTTGAACAACTTTGAATACAAAGAAAAACACTTATTTGTACTCTTTAAGTAGGTAAATTGTATGGTATGTGATTTATATCTTAAACTATTGTGTAAAAATTAAGAAACTGTTTTTAATGAAAGATAATTGTTATTTGTAAAATCTTCTCATGTATAGATATTTTGAATATTCCTGAAATTTTAGGTATAAGGATGTTTGGACATAATGAAAGAATATATTGAAGCCTAGAATATATAATTACAAGTTTTTCAGTATAATAGTCAATTTATAGTAGTAGATGGAATAGGAGATAAAATTGTATTGATCCTGTATGTCCAATTCACAAGAGCAACTGTTTAAAACTACATAGGACAAAACCAAGGAAAGACTGTAAAGCCATATTAAAATCAACAATAAAAAGTACTGTAGGCCAGGCCTGGGTATGTCCCACATGCACACATCCTGGGAAGGTGCCCCCTTAGCAGTCATTTTGCCTTATGGACTCCTCTGTAGAGGAGGTTTTTCTACCTGAGTGGTGGATGTAGAACTTGGCAGTTGTATTGCCAACATTTTCTTTGGCAGGTAGCAGGACAGGGAGTAGCAACCGCCCAAAGAAAATATCATAATTTCAACCATGCAATTGTTGTTTGAGTTAATGGGCTGGTACCAAAACCTGGCCCCAGAAAATAAGCACAACTATGTGCAGTAGGACCACAAGAGAATTTGTAAATATTTTCTCTGTAGTGTTTGACCTGTGGAATTGTGCACAAATACTCTTTCTGATCTTGCTGTAGGTGGAAGAGGAGATATAATTTCAGATGTCAACAAATTTTTGAAAGATAATAAGTGGATGGAGGAGTAGCAGTAAACTCAATGAACAAGTGAAACACCTGCTCTAAGAGCCTGCAGATGGGGATACTAAAGAGAATTGAGTGTTTGATGAGTAGAACTCAGGACAGGCTCAGGATTTGGAGGTGCCAGAAAGATACAGCTAGATTTCTTTTTCTTCCCAGACAGAAGACTTTTCTCTAGAGAAAATGATTTTCAGGGAAGTAATCTATAAGTACATGTGAGAAAAATTTATGATGAGAAGCCACAAAAATAGTATGAGTCCTCATTTTATGAAAGTTGGTTGTAAGAGATTTTTTTTGCAATACTTACAGAGTTCTCTTGTAGAAGTGTCCTGTAGAATTAGATAAGGCCATATTTGTTTGGCCTTCTCTCAAAATCAGTGGTCCTCTGAAGCAACTGGTTCTATAGGCAAATTTTTTTAAAAAATTAAAAATTCATGTTCTAACAAAAATAATTGATGTACTCCCAGAGCAGATTGAATAATTAGGATCTGAAAACAAGGTAAAGGAATCCTAAGGAAATGTGAAATTATACAGTTAAAAGAAGAGAAGAGCTGCTTATATCTACAACATTGATGATTTAAATCTTTGCTGCCCAGTTTAAACAATTGGAAGTTTGTGAAGTGGGTGGAGCTCTTTTGATAGTAGAAGATGCTCAGTCTGGACAGATGACCATTTTGTGAGAAAACAACATACGGACTCTGAAAATATTAAATCTCTTGTGGATTTTTTTTAATGAATGAAAGAAAAGGAACTTAAGAGTCTGATCATAATGAGTGATTGAAAAGAGGGAAGCAAGAACAAGGAGAAAGAAAATGAATGGGTGAGAAAAAATAAAGAAAGAGTATAGAAAGGAAGATAAGAGGAAGAAAGAGAAAAATAAAGGGCTTGTGGTGGAGAAATAAGAAAGATAAGTTGCTTACAAAATATGCACACAAGCTGAACTTATGAATGAAGATGCAGCCGATCTCAGAATCACAAAAGTCATGAAGTGGAGGAGAATGAAAATGAAGCAGATAGTGGAAGAAGCAGCCACCAGGATAGTTGGGAAAAAATAAATATAGATCTTGTAGTCATGATTAAAGAAGATCAACAAGCCAATATAGTCATGTAAGCACAGAAGTAAAAGTTGGAACAGAGAGCAAGATATAAAGCCCAAGGATAAAGAAAAGAAGAGATCTGATGATTTAAAAAAAAAAAGAAAAGAAAAGAAAACTAAATTAAACTGTGCATTTGGGATTCAATGAGTTGAAGGAAAGTGATACTAAGAATGAGGTCAATGGGACTAGTGAAGACATTAAATCTGAAGGTGACGCTCAATCCAGTGAAAACTAATATGGTAAGACCTCAGACCAAACTGAGGATTATTGTTTGAAGATTTTTAGAATACTACTGAAAATGGCATAAAGTGAAGAATAACATTAAAATGAGATGAAAGAAAGCTATAGTGGAATAGAAAAAGTATAAAGCTCAGTTAATTAATTTTAGTTAGCAATTAATTCAGGACTGATGACACCTACCAGATTTCAGAAAATGTGTTAATAGCATATATGCCACTGATATCATTGGTCTTGTGTCAAATATTTTTTTTAGGTTTTTAAAGAAATATTACCTAAATATGTGGCTTGCTCTCTAATTGCAAGTTTTCTTTCTTGAACTTTGAGAGGAGAATTAAACATTAGTATTCATGTGAATAAGATTAAGTGGGATTCCATTTTTACAACTCTTCTATTCTTAACCTTTGGCTTTCTGTTATCAAGAAAAAAAGTAACTTTATATTGAATTCAATTGGTTTCACTAGTGGTGGAAGAAACCACATGGCCTATATTTTCCAATTTTTATATTTTTTAAATTTTGAATTGGAAGTAGGATATATTTGTACTAGTCAGTGTTCTTGCTCATATGCCCTGTTATAATTAGACATTACCAAAAATTATAACTCAATCACATATGGTCTGTAATAAAAATAGGTATAATATGTCAAATGCTCACCATATGCCAGACACTATACCAAGCATTTTATATGTATCATTTTATTTGATCCTCAACTAACCTCTATGGGAATAGATAATATTGTTATTTTCATTTTTCAGATGAGAAAATAGAGGGACAGCTATATCACAAAGCCTAATATTGGCACAGATAAGATTATAAATCATATATTCACATTAGTATATATATATATATATATATTTGTATAACTATTTAACTTAACAAATTTTTGCTTTCCACTTTATTATAACACAAGAGAATTTATATATCCAATCAATGATAACCTTTTGAATTTTGGCTTATTGAGAAAATAGCCCCAGTCACAATTTGGTGAGTGAAGAATGAATAGATAATCTATCTCCTTTAAATGCATCAGCAGTCTGAGCAATACATATTTCTAAGAAAAAAAGGAAAAGGGACCATCTGGGAAAGCTATTGAACTTACTGTATTTCTAAATTTCCCTCTCTAAGTAGGTCTTTCTATACTTGCTTATACTCGTTGACCAGGTAGAATGTAGCCACATGAGTAGCTCTTAGAGATTCTGAATTCTTTATGAATTATAGCAAGTATTGAATCTTACAGGACCTAACTGAAAACAGAATCAAAAGATCTGGGTTCCAATTCTGTCTTTATCATTCTATATAATTTAAATTAATCAGGATCAGGATGGCAGAGTAGAAAGGCCCAGAGCTCATCGCCTCCAACAGTAAAACCAAAATTACAACTACATATAGAAACACTCTCTTTGAGAAAGACCTAAAGACTACCACAATAGCTCCTCTGCAACTAAGTATATAAAGAAAAGCATATTCCATCAAGGTGGAATGGAGGGACAGAGATATGACCTAGTCAGGAACTACACCTCTGGAGGGCAAACCAAAAATGGAACGGTATATCACAAACTCCAAGGTCCTTGCAAAAGGGGCAAGGGGTTTGAGTCCTACATTAGGCACCCCAGCCCTGGATATTGGCACAAGGTAGTTGAACCCCCTTAATGGATTTAAAAACCAACAGGGCACAAGACCAGAAGTGCTGAAGGATTGTAGGAAACCAAGATTCCACTGTTAAAGGGCACATATACAAACTTACTCCCTTTGAGTTCCAGAGCAGAGCTAGCAAATTAAAATACTCCAGGCCCTTTAGCCAGACTGCCAAGACTGCCCCAACACACCACCTCAAGCCAGTGCCAGGCTCTGGCCTCAGACTCCCACTTGACCAAGGTGGTAACACTTGGCAAGCCCCAGGAGAAGCCAGGGGTGGGATTTGGCTACAGATCCACCCACCAAGGCAGTGGACCTCAGTCTATCCTGGGAGAAGCTGTGAGCTGCACCAGGCTGTGGCACCAGCCAGCCTTGCCAAGGCAGTGGTCCCTGGTCCACCCTGGCAAAAGCCCCAACCCAGGCCAACTTTGACTCCAGTCCTCCTGTCACAGCCACTAGGCACAGACAGCCTGATTTGCTTATATAAAAGGACACACTTTCAAGACTGGGAGAAGTAACTGTTTTGCCTAATTCATAGAGACCAACACAGAAAGTAAAACAACATAATATGACAGAGAAATATGGTCCAAATTAAAGAACAACATGAAACCCCAGGGAAAAAACTAATCAAATGGAGATAAGTAATTTATCCTATAAAGAATTCAAAGTAACAGTCATAAAATTCTCACTGAACTTGGGAAGAGAAGAGGAATAAAATGTGAACCTCAACAAAGAACTAGAAAGTGTACAAAAGAAATAGAGCTGAAGAATACAATGACTGAAATGAAGAATATACTCACTACAAGGATTCAATAGCAGATTAGGTGATACAGAAGAATGCATAAGTGACTTGAAAGACAGAATAGTGGAAATCACCCTATCAGAACAGCAAAACAAAAAGAATATTAAAATATGAAGATAGTTATCATAAGATAATACTATGAACATCAACAAATTGGACAACCTGGAAGAAATGGGTAAATTCCTAGAAACATATAATTGTCCAAGACTGAATCAAGAATAAATGGAAAATCGGAACATAATAATTACTGGTAATGAAATTGAATCAGTAACAAAAAAGTCCCACAAATAAAAGCCCAAGACCATAAGGCTTCACAGGGGAGGTCTACCAAATATTTTTTTAAAATAGTTATTATCTATTCTTCTCAAACTATTCCAAGAATTTAAAGAAAAGGGACTGCTTCCAAACTCATTCTACAAGGCCAGCATTACTGTGATGCCAAAACCAGGCAAAGACAACACACACAAATAAAATTACAGGCCAATATCACTAATGAGCATAAATGCAAAAATCCTCAACAAAATACTAACAAACTGAATTCAATAATAAATTAAAGGGATCATATATCATGATGAAGTGGGATATATTCCAAGGATGCAAGGATGGTTCAATATCCACAAATCAATCAATGTGATACACTACATTAACAAAACAAAGTACAAAAAAATCACATGATCATATCAATAGATGCAGAAAAACATTTGACAAAATTCATCATTTATTTGTGATAACAATTCCCAACAAAGTGGGTATGGAGGGAACATACCTAAAAAAAAATAAGGTCATTTATTTTTAAAAATAAGGACAAACCCACAGCTAACATCATACTTGATGGTGAATAACTGAAAGCTTTTCTTCTAAGATCAGGAATAAGAAAAGGATGACCGCTCTCACCACTTCTATTCAACATAGTATTGGAAATCCTAGAAAAAAGTAATAAGACAAGAAAAAGAAATAAAATGAATCCAAATTAAAAAGCAAGAAGTAAAACAGTCACTATTTATAGATGACATGATACTATATATAGAAAACCCTAAAGACTACATCAGAAAACTTTTACAACTAATGAGTAAAGTTGTGGGATACAAAATTAATATACAGAAATTTGTTGTGTTTCTAAATACTAATAATGAATTATCAGAGAAATCAAGAAAAAAGTCCCATTTACAATTATAACAAAAAGAATAAAATATCCAGCATAAGTTTGACCAAGGAGGAGAAAGAGTATGCTCTTAAATCTATAACACATTCATGAAAGAAACTGAAGATGACACATAAAATGGAAAGATATACTGTGCTCATGGGGAGGATGAATAATATTTTTAAAATGTCTATATGCTACCTAAAGCAATCTACAGATTCAGTGCAATTCCTATTAAAATACACATGGCATTTTTCATATCACCAGAACAAATAATCCTCAAATATGTATGGAACCAAAAAAGACCCTGAATAGCCAAAGCAATCTTGAGAAAAAAAGAACAAAGCTGAAGGTATCATGCTCTCTGACTTCAAATTATATTACAAAGCTATGGTAATCAGAATGGTATGGTACCTACACAAAAATAGATACACAGATCAGTGGAGCAGAATGGAGATCTCAGAGATAAACTCATGCACATACAGTCAATTAATCTACAACAAAGGAGAAAAGACTATAAAATGGGGGAAAAAAACCACCTCTTCAACAAGTGCTATTGGGAAACTGGATAAGCTACATGTAAAAAATAAAACGACCATTTTTCTCACACTATATACAAAAATAAACTCAAAGTGGATTAAAAACTTAAATGTAAGACCTGAAGCCATGAAAGTTGTAAAAGAAAAAATAGGCAGTATATTCTTTGATATTAGCAATATTTTTTGAATATTTCTTCAGGCAAAGGCAACAAAAGCGAAAATAAATAAATGGGACCAAATCAAACTAGAAACCGTTTTCATAGCCAAGGAAACTATCAACAAAACAAAACAGCAGACTATTGAATATGAGAGGATACTTGCAAATTATATCTCCAATAAGGGGTTAATATCCAAAGTATATGAAGAAATCCTACAACTCAATATCAATGCCAAATAAATAAATAAATAAATAAACAAAAAATTCAGTTAAAAATGGGCAGGAGGAGATGAAAGACATTTTTCCAAATAAGATAAATAGATGGCCAACAGGCACATGAAACAAAGTTCAACATCGCTAATCATCAGGGAAATTCAAATTGAAACAACAATGAGCTATCACCTCATACCTGTCAGAATGACTATCACCAAAAAGACAAGGAATAACAAGTGTTGGCAAGGATGTGAAGAAAAGGGAACTCTTGTAAACTTTTGAAGGAATGTAAATTGGTACAGCCAGTATGGAAAATAGTATTGAGGTTCTTCAAAAAATTAAAAATAAAAGTACCAGACGGTCCAGCAATTCCACTCTTGGATATTTATCTAAAGAAAATGAAAACACAAATTTGAAAAGGTATGTGAACCTCAATATTCATTGCAGAATTATTAGCAATAACCAAGATATGGAAGCTACCTAAGTGTCTATCAACAAGTGAATGGATAAGGAAGATGTGGTATGTATATACACACAGGTATGTATGTATGTATGTATGTGTGTGTGTGTGTATGTATGTATATATATATATATATATATGGAATATTACTCAGTCATAAAAAAGAATTAAATTTTGTCATTTGTGAAAACATGAATGGACCTAGAGAAGATTATGTTAAGTCAAATAAGGCAGGCAGAAAAAGACAAATACTGTATATTTTCACATATATGCAAGATCTAAAAAACAAAATAAATGAACAAATATAACAAACAGAAATAGACTCACAGATACAGAGAACAAACTAGTGTTTGGCAGAGGGGAGGTGGTGAGAGGATGGACAAAATAGATGAAGGGAATTAAGAGGTGCAAACTATCAGTTATAAAATAAGTATGTCTCAGAGGCATAAAGTACAGCACATAAAATATTGTCAATAATATTATAATAATTTTGTATGGTACATAATCTATAAAAATATCAAGTTGCCATGGTATACACCTAAAACTCATATAATATTGTAAGCCAACTATACTTCAATTTAAAAAACCCAGAAATTTATGTTTTGGAAATCATGAGCTGAATCTGTAAATGTTCAATTTATGTGAACACTTTAGCATAATTGATAGAGCTATACACTTAGATTTTATATATGTATAAAATATATATTATAATGTACATTATATATGATTTTATATATTTTTATTCACTATATTTTATGAAGAATAAATAAAATGCAAATTTAACTTAGAACTGTTTTATCCAAGGAGGTCAAGCTATTTTAATAACCAGGAGGTATGTATTTTATGTCTTTGCCAATAAGATCAAAGTCAAATTGGATGGGTTGGTAGAGCAGTTAGTCAACATTATTTAAGTTTTATATTTCTCTTATAAACTTTTTCTCAGATATGTTTTCTTGTCTTAATATGCTGTGTGTTCTGTGAAGAACTTCTGGTGATACATTAAAAATAACAAAGCAATAACAAAAAGAAAACTACTGACAATAGCAACAGCAAAACCACTGTCACTTAAGTAGAGCATCCAGAATTAGTATTAGAATATGAGCATAGCTAAAATTCAAGAAGCAATTCTGGCCAAAAAGTTCAGGACAAACAGGGTGTAATAGCAGCAGGCAGGCAGGATTAAGGAGATAGACTACAGTATTGCCATAAACCAGTGATTCTTTTGTACTTTCCTTTTTCTCCCTTTTTGAGCAGGAATGTATATAACTGCTCTCCTATGCTTGTCCCACTATTAAATGCAGGGAAATTTTGTGGCAGATATTTTGTCTCTACTTGCACAGATCCACAGATGAAAAGGAATACTGCAGTAGTAGCTGTACTTAATGGACTACACACTGGAGTCTCATATACACATGAACTTAATTTAAATGATGGTATTTTGGGACTTTGAAGTGACAGTATAACAGGATGAGACTCTGGGGAATTTGGGGAGAGGAGTAAATGTATTTTGAATCGGAAGGGACACGAGTCATGGGGGTCAAAAGTTGGGCTGTTACAGATAGACCTTAGAACATGGCCATTGATGTCCACACCCTTTATAATATCCTTTGCTTGAGCGTGAATGAGGCATGTGACTTTCTTCTAACAGAATACGTCAAAGATGATGGTATTTCACCCCCATGATTAAGTTACTTTATACTTCAAAGGAAATAAGATGATAGTTCTTGATCTAGAGCTGACTATATCCGCAGCATACACAAAACTCTCAAGGGCTTCCCTGGTGGCGCAGTGGTTGAGAGTCTGCCTGCCGATGCAGGGGAAAATGGGTTCGTGCCCCGGTCTGGGAAGATCCCACATGCCGCGGAGCAGCTGGGCCCGTGAGCCATGGCCGCTGAGCCTGCGCATCCGGAGCCTGTGCTCCGCAACGGGAGAGGCCACAACAGTGAGAGGCCCGCGTACCGCAAAACAAACAAACGAAAAACTCTCAAGACTCTCTCCTTGCTGGCTTAGAGGAAGTGAGATGCTTTGTTGTGAAAGGACCTGTAGAGAAATCCACATGGCACGCATCTGCTGAAAGACTTTAGCAGTAAGGAGATGAATTCAGCCAACCGCTAGAATAAGTTTGGAAGCACATTCTTCACCAATCTTAGCCTCCAGCTGAAAAAGCAGCCCAGATAACACTTTGATTGCAGGCTGTGAGTTCTCCATCATGACCCAAGAAAATTGAGAGATAATAAATATGTGTATAGTTTTAAGCTGTTAAATATGTGGTGATATGTAACACAGCAATAGAAACTTAATATACCACTGTGGCAGTTACCCAGAACTGAAGTACTTCCCAGAATATGGGAATTTCAATTTTAAATCTGAGACGTCCTTGGGCAAACTGGGGTAAATTGGTTATCTTAAATATTCTTTCCTTTTTTGTTGGGTCTGGTGTGCATTTTAAAATATACTTGGTAATTTTTGCAAAATTTCTATACAAATAATTATTTTTTCATGATATGTACTTTGTGATATTTCTGGAAAAGGAAGCCCCTGGTTAAATTAAAATAAGTGTGCTATATTCCTAAAAATAATATTAAAACCAGGCAATAATCTTTTAGGATAGTTGAACATTTAAAAATTTAATGAAATCAATTTAAAAATCAATTGTATTTCCACATACTAGTAACAAGCAACTGGAAAGTGAAAATTTAAAACAATACAATTTACAATGGAATAATAAATCATCAAGTACTTAAGAGTAACCCTAATGAGATATGTGCAAGTCTTCCACAATGAAACATACAAAGCGTTGCTGAGAAAATTTCGTTAAGATCTAAAGAAATGGAGACATAACATTTTTATAAATTGGAAGACTTACCATTGTTAGTTTGTCCATTGTATTAGAATTTATCTACAGATTTAATCTACAGATTTAATACAATTGGAATCCAAACCCCAGATAGTTCTGTGGACAAAACTGACAAGCTGATTTTAAAATATGTGTGGAAGTGCAAAGGATCTAGAATAACCATAACAATTTTGAAAAATATGAATAGTTTTAGGATCTAAACTTTCTGATTTCAGGGCTTATCATAAAACTATAGTAATCAGAACATTATGGTGGTAGTGTACAAAATAGAGCAAATACACCAATAGAATAGAGAATCCAGAAATAAACTGTCACATGTTTATGATCAATCAGTAGCCAATCAAGATTCAAAGTCAATTCAATGAAGAAAGAAAAGATGTTTTTAACAAATTGTTCTTAGAGTAACCAAAACTTTGTACAGGGCAAATCAAACCTCAAATTCTACCACACTCTGTATACAAAAATTAATTTCACATGGATCACAGGCCTAAACATAAATACTAGAATCACAAATCTTTTAGAAGAAAATGTAGTAAAATATTTTGGTAACATTAATGCAGGCAAATATGTTTTTAGGCAGGAAGCAAAAAGCACTGAATTTGAAAGAAGAAAAGTGATAAATTAGAGTTAACCAAAACTTAAAATATCTGCTAATCAAAAGACACTATTAAGAAATGAAAATATAAGCCACAGAATGGAAAAATTATTTGTTAAAGGACTATTTTGGTTAATAGAAATGTTCTCTATTTCATATTGGGATATGAGTTATACTATATACAACTGTCAAAAGAAAAATAATCTACCAGTGGGAAATATATTAATTAAGACATGAAACTCAGAAGAAGATAGACATATTTGACTAAATGAAATATACACTTTAGTAGTCAAAAATATCTCATCAACATATTTAACTAAATGAAATATACAACATTTTAGTGGCCAAAAATATCCCATCAAAAGGCAACTGAAAACAATGATCTGTAAAAATCATTTGAAATGATGATAATTGTAGAAAAACAGGCATGTAGTATACAGGTATATAATAATAACAGGTAAATTAAAATGGTGTTCAAGTAAGAATTTTGCTCAAACTTTGTAGCAATTTATGAAAACAAAAAGAAATCTCATTCACACCCATCAACCTGGCAAAAAAAGAGCTGTCACACAGATTAGGATTGGAACTTTGAAAAAAGTAACAAAAGGATTACTCTTTAATATTTTTGGCAGAATCATGAATGTTATATCATTGGGGGAATATTCTGAAGACAGCTATAAATATTAAAAATACAGATATTTTTTAAATGAGAGCTTCTCAGTCTTGGCACAGTTGATGTTCTGGCCAGACCTTTGTAAGAGAATGTGTCCTGTGCACTGTAGGATATTTACAGCATCCCTGGCCTGCACCCACCCTCCTCAGTGTGACAACTTAAATTGTCTCTGGATGTTGTTCAAGGTCCTCTGAAGGACAAAAATGCCTCTGATTAGAACCACAGTTTTAAGTTAACCTCTCAAAAGATTTTTGTTGCGTTGTTATAGTAGCAATTTTGATAAAGAATATGAAAGACCATCAAAAGCATAAATAGCCTGGTGACACTGTGGAATATTACAAGGCCACCGATATAATGAGTTAGCAATATATTGGTTGATTAGAGGGACTTCCATAAGATACTATTGAGTAGGAAGAAAAAAATGGAAACAACCTAGAGAAAAAGGTTGTTCCAAAATATAAAGAGTATTTATGATTTTCAAAGGATTCTATTTGTACATTTGAATTAAACTTGTGTCACTATGCACATAATAAAATAAATAAAATGGTTGAACATTAAAAAAACTAAATTTTAACATGGTTGTGACTGGCCAATATATCAGTCTGTCAGCATATTTATAAAAATATGAGCAGATGTTCTAGTGAGAAGAGGAGATACAACAAGGTAAAGAAGTAATATTAGTCTCTAGGTTTATGTGGAAGATACAGAATGACTTTGTTTTAACAATGTATTATAAATGATTTAATTTAAAAACACTTTCATCCAATTATCATACCTCTTTCTGCATTTATGATTTCCTTTTGAGAAGTAAAAATGATTCTGTGCTCACTTAATTGTTGCAGTCTTGGAGCCCTTGCCAAGTGTTGATGGGTGTTTGAAATAAGAGCCAAGCTGTGTTGGCACACCCCTCAGATTCATTCCCTGGTCCAATCAGACAGCACTCAGACTAGCAGACACACAAAGGCAGTCTGAGACCCATGCCAACATGTGTCCTTTCAGACTATGCCAGACTTTGACCAGGCTGCATGTTGAGTAATGAACAGCCTACCATATTAGTGGCAGTATCTTGGTACCTGTCCACAAATCCCTTTTTTCACCTACTGAGCCAGAGATAGAATGATGAACTATCAAGAATTATGGAATACACCACCATGTCCTGCTGTGTACGTGCACTGGAGATCTGCTATGGAACCATTCTAAAAACATTCTAAAAGAGTAAAATAAAGTAACCATATAGGGTATAAATTAAGAGTTCAATATCCTGAGTTCAAATCCCAGTTCTAACACTTACCTAGAGGTGCAACCATGGACATATTACTTAGCTTCTCTAAGCCTTTTTTCTTCTCTAAACCATTTGTAAAATGAGAAATAATATTACCTACCCCATTGTGTTGTTATAAAGAGTTAATAATATTCTTAAAGCAGTTAGAACAGCACTTATATAATAATTATATAAATGGTTGCTATTACTATTATTCCACTGTTGAAAATATTGACACTATAAGGTATGTAAGTCATCATAAAATGTATTTCTCTGTTCTTACTGTGCTGATGAAACTAAAATAAGAGATTTTGTGCTGATCCTTGATTAGGTGGGATATTAACAAAGTGAAGTAATTTTTTAGACATGATGAAGTAAGAGTGAAATAGCACAGGTTACACAGACAACAGAAGAGAGTTAGAAAGCTATGGTCTTGGTACTTTACTGAGTATCTAACATAGCATATATGAAATGGACCGTAAACATCAGTGTACCTGGGAGTCTTTGAACAATAGACATTGTTAAGCTCCACCCATCCTGGGAGATTCTGATTCAGTGAATGTGGTATGGGTTCTGGTTATAGGAATAGTTAAGAAGATTATAAGTGGTTATTAAAGTCAACTGGCATGGATACCACAGATACAGAACAGATTTAGCGAAGTGATTGACCCTGCCTTGCCCCAGGTCTAGATTCTACGAAGCCTTGGAGAGCCTCTATCAACTGTAATATGTATGGCATGGTTAATAACTGCCAAGTTTGTATTTCTATCATATGCTCACGAGCATTCTGTCTTTAATTATTTGGGTTGAATATCAAAAAACTGTTCCATTTCCCTGCTGACCATCAAACTGTGCATCTTGTCAAGTGGAAGAGCTGACACCTTGATGCTAATGAGAAAACCAATGTGCGTATTTTGAGATAGGTCATTTTAGAGAATTGATTGTTTAAATTGATTCATTTCCACATAAATGTGTTTCATGAGTTTGATATTTAATGAAGTATGTTATTTTGCATACATATGTATTTATTTTTATTTTTGGTGAAATCATTCTGGTTGAAATGCATTTATAATTTCAAAAAGCACATTTGTACCAATACACTGAATAGAGTGGTGAACTTAAAAGAACCATAGAACTGGCAGTGATCTTGATAAGCTGGACTCACATTCTCATTTTATAAATGAGAAGGCAAGGAGGCTAAGGCTCTCAAATATTAATTGACCTTTACAAGGTCTCAGATCTCATTAGTGGCTTTCCAAGTTCTAGAAGACTATTTGTCTGACTTCAAAGCCAATATCCTTCACTAAGCTTTCTGGCTTTCAAATCTGAGTTTACATTTTTGTTTTTGTCGTCACATTTTTATTAATATTTGGGGAGAAGATTTGGAAGTTATACAAATGAAACTTTTCTATGATTAAATTTGTTATTAAAAACTTAATGGGGTATTTAAATAACTCTTCAAACGTCATTAATTTGCTAATCCCAAACACTTTTTTGTCTATGAATGAGGAGGCTATTTAATATAACCTTTTAAATATAAGCAGATGAAATTGAATCCTTTCCTCACTGTGAATGTGGTAGCAATAAGATGTTGGCTGGTGCTTAAGTGGTCTAAAAATCTTCTGTGATACTTTTTTCTCCTTTACCCAGATTGAGTTAATTCACTTCACTAGAGCATGCTCGGCAAACATACAGAGCTGAGCTGTGCCAGCTCTGTAAATCTTTCCCATCTCAGTTTAGACCAGGCAGAGCAGATGCAGACTCTGCTAGGTAAAGAATGGCCCCCTAGAAGGGCACCTGTAAAGAACGGATTAATAGAATCTTTTCCAGTACAGGATTTTTAAAAGAATAATAAATATGGGCTAAATTCTGCTTGACCTTTTATTTAATGAGAGGAAAGTCTTTGAAAAAAACACACAAAACCTATCAAGGTAAATATCACAGAAAGGGCATTGAACATGTGCAGAGGTTTTGCATGGCTTCTATTTCATTGGATACAAAACTATTTTCCCTTAACATTTGATGCTTATAATGTAGTTCCTAATATTTTTAGCTTAATATAATTTTTAATTATTGAATCTATTTTAGAGCAGTTTAAGTTTTATAGGAAAATTGAGCATGAAGTACAGAGACTTCCCATAAACTTCCCTCTGCCTACCCGCCCCCCATTTTCCCTATTATTAACAGCTTGCATCAGTGAGGAACATTTGATACAACTGATGAACAAACGTTGATACATTATTTTTAACAAAAGTCCATTGTTTACATTAGGATACACTCTTTTTGTACTTTGGTTCTATGGATTTTGCCAAATGTATAAAGCTATACACGTACCCCATTCTAATACTGTACAAAATATTTTCACTACCCTGAAAATTCCCTGTCTTCCACATAGTTATTTCCACCAGTAAACCTTTAAAAATTAATTTTTTTAGTCTCTGTAGTTTTCACTTTTTCAGAATGTCATATAGCTGGAATCTTACAATGTGTAGCCTTTTCAGATTGGTTTCATTCACCTAGTAATGTGCATTTAAAGTTCTTCCATACCTTCCTGTAACTTGATAGTTGTTTTTTCTAATTGCTGAACAATATTTCATTTTATGGATGTACATGCCACTGTTTGTTTATCCATTCAACTATTGAAGGACTTCTTGGTTGCTTCTATTTTTGGAAATTATGAATAAAGTTTCTATAAATATTCATGTGCAGGATATTGTGTGCACATAAGTTTTCAGTACATTTGGTTAAAGACCTAGGAGCACAATTGTTGTATTACATGGTAAGAATATGGTTAGCTTTTTAAAAAACTGCTGCACCATTTTGTACTCCAACCAACAATGAATGATGGTACCTGTTTCTCCACATCTCCACCAGTATTTTGTGTTGTCAGTATTTTGGATTTTGGCATTTCTAATAGGTGTGCAGTGGTATATCATTATTATTTTAATATGCAATTTCTTAATGACATGTTATTGACATCTTTTTCTATGTTTGTTTGACATATGTATATACATATATATATATATATATATATATATATTAGGGAGGTGACGGTTCAAAGCTTTAGCCTGTTTTTTTTTTTTGAATTTTGAGTGTTCTTGTATATTTTGAATACTGTTTTTCTATTAGCTATGTATTTTGCAAAATTTTCTCCCAGTCTCTGACTTGTCTTTTCATTCCCTTAAGAGAAAATTTTGCAGAGCAGATGTGTTTAATTTTAATGAAGTTCAACTTATGAATTTTTTCTTTCATGGATCAGGCTTTTGGTGTTAGTCTAAAAAATCATTGTCAATCCTGAGGTCACATAGATTTTCCTCTCTGTTATCTTCTTAAAGTTTTATACTTTCATATTTTACTTTAGGTGTATGGTCCATTTTGGTTATTTTTTGTAGAAGTATAAGGTCAATATCTAAATATGTTGGGTTTTTTTTTTGTATGTGGCAAGTTGTTCCAGCATCACTTTTTGAAAAGGCTATTCTGTCTCTATTGGATTGCCTTTGCCCCTCGTGAAAGATTGACTATATTCATGTGGGTCTATTTCTGACTTTATTATGTTTCATTGATCTATGTGCCTATTCTTTCACTAATATCACACTATCGTGATTACTGTAGCTTTATAACCAGTCTTGAAGTAGGTAGTGTCAGTCCTCTGATTTTGCTCTTCTTTAATATTACATTGGCTATTCTGGGTCTTTTGAATTTCTTTATAAACTTTAGAGTTTGTTTGCCAATTTCCACAAAGTAACTTGCTGAGATTTTTGGTTGGGATAGCATTGATTCTATAGATCAATTTGGGAAGAACTGACATTTTAACAATATTACATCTTCTTATCTATGAATATAGACTATCTCTGCCTTTATTTAGAGCTTTGATTTCTTTCATCAGGTTTTATAGTTTTCCTCATATAGACCTCATATACATTTTGTTAGATTTTTACCTAAGCATTTTTTGATGCTAATGTAAATGGTGTTGTGCTTTAAACTTCAGATTTCAATTGTTCATTGCTGGTATACAGGAAATCCATTGACCAGTGAAAACATCTGGACATTGTGCTTTCTGTTTTGGAATGTTATTTATTTGATTCAATATCTTTAAAATTTATTCAGATTATCTGCTTCTCCTTGCATGAGTTTTGATAGATTGTGTCTTTCAACAAATTGATTCATTTCATCTGTTACCAAATTTGTGAGCATATAGTTGTTCATAATATTCCTCTTTTATTTTCAATATTAGTAATTTGTGTCTTCTCTCTTTTTTTCTTGGTTAGTCCAAGTAGGGGTTTATCAATCTTTTCAAAGAATCAGATTTTGATTTCTTAGATTTTCTCTATTTTTTTCTTCATTTTAATTATATTTATTTCTGTTCTGATTTTTATTATCTTTTTTCTTTTGCTTACTTTGGAATGAATTTGCTCTTATTTCTTAGTTTCTGAGGGCAGAAGCATAGATTATTAATTTTAGATCTCTTCTAATAAATGCTTTCAAAGCTATTTATTTCACTGTACTGTTTTTGATGCATCCCACATATATTGATAGGTTGTGGTTTCATTTTCATTTATTTTAAACTATTTTAAAATTTCTCTTGAAACCTATAATTGATCTACGTATTATTGAGAAGTCTCAAAATCTGAAAATATTTTGGAATTTTCCAGGTGTCCTTCTGTTATTGATTTCTAGTTTAATTCCACTGTGGTCTAAGAGCATACTTTATATGATGTCTGTACTTTCAAATGTATTAAGGTGAGTTTTATGACCCAGAATGTCATGCACCTTGGTGAATGTACCATGTGAGCTTGAGAAGAATGTGTATTCTGCTGTTGTTTGATGAAGTATTCTATAAATGTGAATTAGATCCAGTTGACTGATTGTTCCGTTTAGTTCAGCCACATTCTTACTGATTTTCTGCCTCCTGTATGTGTCCACTACTGATAGAGGAGTGTTGAACTCTCCAAATGTAATAGTAGATTTATCTAGTTCTCTCTGCAATTCTATCAGTTTTGTCTCACATATTTTGACACTCTGTTATTAGGCACATAGATATTAAGGAATGTTATGTCTTCTTGAAAAATTGATCCTTTTACCTTTATGTCATGCATCTTTTTATAATTCTTATTGCTCTGAAGTCGGCTCTGCCTGAAAGTAATATAGCTATTCCCATTTTCTTTTGAAGAATGGTAGTCTGACATATATTTCTCTTTATATTTATATTTAAAGTGGGTTTCTTCTAGACAACATATAGATGAGTCTTTTTCTTTTTTCTGCTCTGAGATTCTCTGTCTTTTAATTGTTTTATTTAGACTATTCACATTTAAAGTGATTATTAATAGTTGCTATTATATCTCCTATACTTTAACTGTTTTTCTATGTGTTGCCTTTGTTCTTTGTTTCTTTTTTATCTCCCACTCTTTCTACTTTCTTTGGTTTTGAGAAACTTATATGATTCAATATTCTTTCCTCTCTTAGCATATCAGTTATGTTTCTTTTAAGGTGCTTAGTGATTGCCTTTGAGTTTTAAATATATGAGTAATACGAATCCCCTTCTAAATAACACTACAGCTTTATAGGTACCTTATAAGAGTACCTTATAAACGTAACTTATAACAGAGTATTTTCAATTCCTCTCTCCACTTGCTTTTCATATGACTATCATTTATTTCAATTATCCACAAGCTATAACCACCAAATACATCATTGCTATTGTTTTGAACAAATTGTTAAATTAAGAAAAGAAAATTTTATATATTACCTTTGTTTATTCCATCCCCAATATTCTTCCTTTCTTTATGTAGATCCAAGTTTCTGACCTATATAGTTTTCCTTCTCTTCGAATAACTTCTTTAACCTTTCTTACAAGGTAAGCCTATTTGTGGTAAAGTCTATTTTTCTTGTCTGAGAGGGTCTTTATTTCTCCTTCATGTTTGAGGAGTAATTTCACTCTAAATAGAATTTTAGCTTGGTGTTTTCTTGCTTTTTTTCTTTCAACACTTTAAATATTTACTCCACTCTTCTTGCTTGCATAGAGGAAATATTTCAGAAGATAAGTTTGATGTAATTCTCATCTTGCTCCTCTATAGGCATGGTGTTTCCCTCTTCCCCTGGATTATTTCAAGATTTTCTCTTTGCCTTTGATTTTCTTCAGTGTAAATATAATACACCTAAATAATTTTTGGTATTTATCCTGTTTAGTGTTATCTGAAAATTCTGGATCTGCAGTCTGGTGTCTGTCGTTAGTTTTGGAAAATTCTCAGCCACTATTATTACCTCAATTATTTTCTCTGTTTCTTTTTCCCATTCTTCTCCTTCTGGTATGTCCATTACACATAAGACTACACATTTTGCAATTGACCTACAGTTCTTGGATATTCTGTTTCATAGTTTTTTTTTTTCTCTTTGCATTTTAGTTTTGGAAGTTTTTATTGACATATCTTCAAACTCACTGATTATTTTCTCAACTGTGTGTGGTCTACTGATGAGCTCATCAAAGTCATTCATTTCTGTTAGAGTGTTTTTGAATTCTAGCATTTCCTTTTGCTTCTTTCTCAGAGTTTCTACATCTTTGCTTATATTTCTATCTGTTTTTGCATGTTGTCTACTTTTCCTATTAGAGCCTTTAACATGCTGTATTTAACATATTACTTTTCCCATTATAGTCCTTAGCAAAGTTATTTCAAATTCCCAATTTGAAAATTTCAAAATATATGCCATATCTGAGTCTGGTTCTGATGCTTGATCTGTTTCTTCAGACTATATATTTTACTCCTTTAGCAAGCCTTAAAATTTTTTTGTTGAAAGCCATACATGATGTATCAGGCAAAAAGAACCTGAGGCTTTATGGTTGTCTGGCTAGAAGTTAGACTTTGTTTATGTTTTGCTAAAGTTGTGATGTCAGAGGCTAAACTTTGCTCTGGTCTTCTTATTTGTGCCCCCTGTGTTTTATCTGGTTATCCCTAAACACTCTTTAAAAAGCATTGGAGTCTTTCAGTTCTTTTAGTATAATCCCCTTGTATTATACAGGAGAATTATTGATGTGATGGTAGAGGTGGGTTTGTGGAAGCACTGTATAGTGTCCTATGATTAGGTCACAGTCCTTTTTTTTAAAACTTTTTATTTTATATTGGAGTATAGCCAATTAACAATGTTGTGATAATTTCAGGTGCACAGCAGAGCAACTCAGTCATACATATACATGTATACTTTCTCCCCCAAGCTCCCCTCCTATCCAGGCTGCCACATAACATTAAGCAGAGATCCCTGTGCTATACAGCAGGTCCTTGTTTGTTACCCATTTGAAATATAGCAGTGTGTACATGTCACTCCCAAACTCCCTAACTATCCGTTTCCCCCACCCTTTCCCCCTCATAACCATAAGTTCATTCTCTAAGTCTGTGAGTCTGTTTCTGTTTTGTAAATAAGTTCATTTGTATCATTTCTTTTTAGGTTCCACATATAAGGGATATCATACAATATTTCTCTTTCTCTGTCTGACTTACTTCACTCAGTATGACAATCTCTAGGTCCATCTATGTTGCTACAAATGGCATTATTTCATTCTTTTTAATGGCTGAGTAATATTCCATTGTATATATGTACCATATCTTCTTTATCCATTCCTCTGTCACAGGACATTTAGGTTGCTTCCATGTCTTGGCTAAACATTGGGAATATTTCCAGAGAAAAACATGGCCCAAAAGGATACATGCACCCCAATGGTCAGTCTTTTAGTGAGCCTGAGTTGGCTATTTCCTTTCTCTCAGATGGATTAAGTTTTGATAAAATTCCAATAGGTTACATTCTGGTATGACAGTGTAATAGATCCCTTGAGGTTAGGTGTTATTAAAGAGAACAGAGAACCCTGAGGGTATTTCAAAAGAATTTCATCTTTTTCCCTTCTCCTACTGGAAATAAGAAAGGATTTTTCTCAGATATTCACATTAAGACTCTGGTAGAAGGCCGCTGGAATTAAAACTCACAAAAAACATGAACCTCTCTCCCCTAAAACTGGGCCTCTGGAACATTTAACTCTTGGACTAACTTCCTCATAGTTTTAACTGAATTTTAGTTATTTTTATAGGAAGAAAAAAACTGATATTACTAAAAATTAATCTATCCAACTATTTACATAAATTTATTATCAAACTTTTACATCAAAATTTACATTAAGCTATAACTATTTAGTTATTTCATAGGTGAGCAAATACATCTTCTTTATTTCTACTCACAAAATAGGCACATTTTTATACACTACAGCATATGCATACCCACTGTATGTAATAACTTTAAATACAATATTGGAAGCTGCTTGTAAGTGAGGTGACATTTGTGAAACTTAACCTGGGGTCCAAAACACAGATATATATCCCTGTATAAAAGATAAAATATTTAAAAACAATTAGCAACATCCAATGCAATATACCTTGCTCTGGAAGACCTTAAAGTTCTTAATAAAATCATCATAATTTAATGATTTTATGTCAATGTAAAGAAAATGAAAAATAATGTTACTTTCATTTACACTTTTGATGGGTCTAATGGTCAAAACTTTAGTGAAGAACATATGGTTTACCGTGACTAAAGAAAACTTTGAAAATTAACAGCATATTCTGTTGAAGGTATAGCTCTGTGACAGATATAGTTTGTCAATACAAAGTACATACAAAAGTTATTTATACTTTATGTGTTGTATTAACTTTAGAAAAATTGATACTCATTTCTGCTACTCTTAAAACAAATTCTAATGTTAATCAAAGTAATGTTAACTAAATAAATACTTAGAAACACATATTATTCTCATAAATAATAACTAACAAAGTATCAATGACGATATTTAACATAAGTAAAACAAGCCAGAGAGAGAAAGACAAACACTGCATAGTACCATTTAAATGCAGAATCTAAGAAAAAAAAATCAAACTCACAGAAACAGAGAGTAGAAAAGTGGTTGCTAAGGGCTAGATGGTGGGAGAAATAGGGAGGGGTAAAGATACAAACTTTCAGCTATAAGATGAATAAGGTCTGAGGATCTAATTTAAAATATGGTGACTATAGTTGATAGCACTATATTACAATAATTGAAATTTGATAATATAGTAGAACTTAAATGTTCTCACTAAAAAAAGAGATAAATATGTGGAATTTTTACTAACTAGATTTGGGGAATCCTTTCACAGTGTATACATATATCAAATCACCACAACATACAACTTAAATATGCTACAATTTTATTTGCTAATTATATCTTAATAAAGCTGAAAAATATTAAAAAGAGAAAAAAGAAATAACATGTAAAAGCCATGTGGAATAAAATAAATTTGTATCTATATAAAAACTTAAATTAAAATTAATTTTAAATTACCTTGGTTTTCATATGACAATTGGGTATCTTCACATATACCCAATTATCCTTAGGGAAACAAACCCAAGTATTTTTATTTACACTAAAAATAGTCTTTGGAGTTAACAGAGTAATTAAATCATCTCCCACTTCCCCAAAAAGGTCAATGGAGGGTGTTGATCAATGTGTCTGAGATGGTCTGAATATTCAAGAGGATTTGTATATTTGGAATAGTCACTATCAAGCTTGTCAGTCAGTATTTCTGCAGTTTTCTTTCTTACCAGATGTCTTGGGGTGGCAATTGTAGCTTTCTATTTCTTCTATACCACCTTCTAGTTTTGGAAAAAATTTTGCTCCACTGGTTGGTAGAACCATTACCTGAGGACAGCAATGGTTATGGCAGAGGTAATGATGAAGGATGGTGGGTCTCAGTGACTCATATGGCCATAGATTCCATGCTCCTTGAAAAGTCCCACTGTTTGCATATTTCAGCAACCAGAGCCTCCCCAAAAACATTTGTGCAGGACTCTGTCATTCCTATTGCCTGCACTAGCACTGTCCCTCCTTTTCAATCCTGTAAAAAGGAGTTCCATTTGAATGACTTGCCCATGTTGGACCACAGCCTGAGCAGCAGGTGGTCTGAATGGCAGTTTATCCCAAACAGTGTTTAAGTCCCTGGGTAACCACTTGGTGGCTGTGTGACATTGAGCAAGTCTGTCACCTTCTTAAAGTCATAATATTCTACCAAAAAATAGAGAGTAAGTTAAAATAAACATAATGTAGGAATGGGAAAAAATGATACCTACCTCACAGGGTGTTTTGAAAATCAAATGAGATAATTCTATTACTTCAGTGTATTACAATATTACATTGTATTATTACAATGTTATAATAGAATAACATTGAAAAGAGGACACTTTTTACATACTACTTATTTCTTTCTAAAGTATAATATGAAAATGCTTAGGTATTACCAGGTTTGATTAGTGTATTTTTTTTTTTTTTTTTTTTGGCGGTACGCAGGCCTCTCACTGTTGTGGCCTCTCCCGTTGTGGAGCACAGGCTCCGGACGCACAGGCTCACGGGCCCAGCCACTCCGCGGCATGTGGGATCTTCCCGGACAGGGTAACGAACCCATGTCCCCTGCATCGGCAGGCGGACTCTCAACCACTGCGCCACCAGGGAAGCCCCTGATTAGTGTATTTTTTATGGAGATTTTGAGTACTTATTCAGTCACTGTTTGGAACATCATGCCATGACAGTTTCTCCAGTTGAGCCAAATTATAAAGCTGCACTGTGGAAACCAGGGTGTGAGAACTATGAAGGCAGAGACTTGGTTTCTTGTATTCTGTATCCCCAGTGCTCTGTTTAGTGCCTAGAAAGTGATCAATAAATATTATTATATATATTAAATACTGAAAAGCATACTTTTGGAATGATAAAGAAACATGACTCTGAACAAGGAGAAATGTGCTTAGGTAGGTGGGTAGCTAGATTAGTATCTAAGAGCAACTATATAAAATAATTGTTTTTCATTCTGTTATAATGTAATCTTTCCACTTTCAGCAGAAGTATAATATGCACTGTGGTTACAAATAGGAATCTAAGAACTTAGCACAGACCATCATATGCCATGCAAATTATTCATTATAATTCCAGCCCTGACAGGGACAAGGACTCTTTTGCAGCTGAGTTGTGAGGCCTATCTCTAATGACAAAAAGAAGCAAATAAAACCTGCCCAGCATTATCAGGCTCTAGAATAAATTTTTCTCACTACCCAGGAAGGATTAGAAATCTGAGGCCAAAATCGAGGTAGTACATTAAGTTTCTTTTTCCCAAACCTATTTTTTTTTCCCAAACCTATTTTTAATGTAGCTCTAAAGAGGAATTTTGCTCATTTCCCTAATTTACTAAGTCATTAACCTGGAGTTAAATTTTCATCAAAATGTTTTTGATAATGCTTCTATATTGTTTTATACTATTTACACCCTTAATGTCTTATTTAAGTCTATATCCTCATGCTTCACACAACTGTCATGGAGAGGGTGTCCAATAAAGGCTTGCTAATCTTGCTTCATAAAGATCTTTATAAAAAATAAATCTCTCATTTCCAGATGATTTAGACTGACTAAATTGGTAATTTTATCCTTACTTAATATGCTTCTAAAACATGCTTAAATTTTCTACCACCTCTTGAGAACACAAAGCTTGAGTATAAATTCACAGAACAGACAGTAAAAAGCACAGCTGGTAAACCACAATGCAAATTTGCAAACCCTTGTGTTGCTTGATTTAGTTCAGTTAATTACTGTTTATTTTGAATAATTATGCTATAGTCTGTAGTTTAAAAAACATTTTTGTCTGAGTAAATTGATAGAAATATTTGTCAATGTCTCTAGTTAATGCTTTAATTTCCCCCGGATAATCACTGTGGAATGCAAAATTTATCACACTGGTCTTCATAATAGGAGCTGATATATGCTTAGCCTTCTCTTTTAAATATTTTTTGCTTTATCTTGGTTTTGATGAAGTGATGAATGTTAGTGGTAAACCTGGGAATTCAGACTACCATCTGTTTGATCCACCTGCTAAACCCTTACGTCAACTGATGCTTAGGTGCCATTGAATAAACAAAGGCATTGCTTCTGGCATTAATGTAAATCTAAAAAAAGTTCTGGTTATAATGGGTTTACATTACTTGCCTTTGCACAGTTTATTTCCCCCCAAACACATAGGTTTAAAGAATAAAATCCAAGGGAAAATGTTATGGTCTCTAAAACCTTCCACTGTTCTTAAAGTTTTATTTTAAACAGTAGTTGCTGCTGGAAAGTGTATTTGTTTCCCAGTGTTAATGAACAATAACTTAAATAAAAGATGTCTGCTTTCTTGTTACTGACTGTGGTAGGAATAGGCAAGCACCTCAGCATTCAGCCTTTCATTCTTAATCAGATACTTCCTACCTATTCCCAATCTATTATTCTCTCCTTAATATGGTTCAAGGTATAGGGAAAGTTGGCTAGCATGCCATAGTCTGGTGAGATTTGACCACAAAGCTGGTGCTGGCAATGGTCATCTCTTACAAGCAAAGTGCTTGGCCTGAATAACCCAAGGACGTGAAATCCTGCATAAAAGTACCAACGAATTTTAATAACTTGAGTGGTATTTAATTTGTCCTGGACTTATAGTCAATAAACAGCATTAAAGTATCAAGTCAACATCATTTGATCATGACTTAGGTGTTTGCCAAAATCACCCTCTCCATCCTTTTAAACCTTGATTCATTTTTCTAAAATGTAATTTTCCTAACTGTAATTAAATAAGAGCTGTGCTTTAGTTTTTAAATAATATCTATATTGTAGAACATAAATCTCTTACAGGTAAGAAACGTGAAGTCATAGAAAATCCTGTCTCAGATTTTTAGTACTTTTGAAACAATATTAAATAAGCTAATGATAATTTTAAAGAAATATCAGAAGTGAAGCAATAAAGAAATTGTAATCAATGCTTATTTTCTCCTTACTTTCCCTAATTTGCTTCCTTGTTCCCTCATAACATATTTGTGTTAAGGGAGTGTTTCTACTTTAGAATGAAGAACTGATATAGTGAGAATTGATGCTGGGCCAGGAATTGACAATTGAGCCGGTGAGCAGACAGTGCCCCAAGACAATTTGTGATGTGTTTTAGAACAAAAGAAGCAAACAGGGTCAACAGCTTTCATTTATTTGGGGCCAACTGTCTTTGAGAATAAAAATTATGAACTATTTTGCCCTATCTCCTTTGCATATAGGCACATACAGGAAAATTTTCAGAGATTCAGACATCAATGACAACATAAATTTGATAACTTGTGGTTAAAATTCAAAGGGATATAAACTAGAATCAGGAAACCAGCAAATTTATTCAAAATAGTTAAAATCTGGAAATAATCCAACAAGGAAATAAATATTTTTTAAAAAAATTAGGATATATTTATGCAATGGAATACTACTGAGCTATTAAAAAAGGTGAATCTCAATAAATTTCTGAGCATAAGAAGTTGGTTACAAAGAGTATGTACTTTATAATCCTATTCATGTGAAATCCTATGACAGGCCAAAGTTATCCATGGTGATAAAAATTAGATGTCTTGGCCTGATCAAAATGTTTGATGGGGATTTGACTGCCCAGGGTTATAATGAAACTTTCCTGAATGAGGGAAATAAAATGTAATTAAGATGGGATCGTGCTTTCATACATGTACATGTTGGTGAAAACCAAACAAACTGTATTCTTCATATGTGTGCATTTTGTAGTACTGAAATTACATCTCAAAATTAATTAAAAGAAAATAGATAATCAAGGGACTTGAAGAGCTGAAAGCTCCAGGTAACAATGTTAAGGAGACCATGCATGGGAGTCAGTTTCTCTCACCCTGCTTTAGACTTAAGTCTAGGATAGTGGCACAAGTCTGTTGTGCACTAGCATTGGCAGGTGACCAGGTTATTTATTATATTTCTTCATTTCTTCCAGATATCTCAACTCATCAACACAGTATTAGGCACTACATATACAATGGTGGGCAATGGTCACTAACCTTGTAAGCTTACAGTTAAGAGAATATTAACCAAACAACTGAAAATATGAAACAAGACAGTCATGGCAAGGACTCTCACAACAGATGTGTGGACAAAGGCTGAGCATCAGCTTCTGAATGACAAGTTATAACACCCCCGTACATATTAACATGAAACACACTATAGCATTCCTATGTATTTAATGTACATCTAGCAAATTTTGGGTGCCAACTGACCAAAGTAAATATTGCTGCTTTGTTCATTCTCTTTGCATGCTGATTAACTAGTTCTCATAAATAACTGTTGCTTTGTTCAGTATGTACTCATGTCCTTTAGTCTTCTACCTAGAGCTTGATAGTCAATCAGTTCTCAGGATAGGCATTTTTATAACCTGAGATTATCCAATTAATATTTTGATGGATATTTTCCTGAGGAAAACAACATTTCATAGTTGATGTTCTGGTAGATTTTTTTGTTTTTTTTTTTGTTTTTTTTAATTAAGAATTATTTCTCTTTCTTTTTTTAAATTTATTTATTTCTGGCTCTTTTGGGTCTTCGTTTCTGTGCGAGGGCTTTCTCTAGTTGTGGCAAGTGGGGGCCACTCTTCATCGCAGTGCTCGGGCCTCTCACTATCGCAGCCTCTCTTGTTGCGGAGCACAGGCTCCAGATGCACAGGCTCAGTAACTGTGGCTCACGGGCCTAGTTGCTCCGTGGCACGTGGGATCTTCCCAGATCAGGGCTCGAACCCAGGTCCCCTGCCTTGGCAGGCAGATTCTCAACCACTGTGCCACAAGGGAAGCCCAATGTTCTGGTAGTTTTGAGTTAACCCTGCTGAGTTTAAGAATTACTCAGACTCTAGGTAGAAAAAGAAACCATAGAGTTACATAAGCCCACCTATAAATAAAATCTAAGCCAAAACACAATATTTTCAAAATTTATTCTCCAAGGCAGAACATCTTATATACAAGAAAGCAAGGCATTCATACAAAACAGGCAATTGTGAGGTAGCTTGCCAGGCTGTGTTACTAGCAACAGAGAAGTGAATATTTTCATATTCTTTTTTTTTTCCAAAATTAAATGTATTCAAAAATATCTCAATAGTTGTCCTCTTTCTTATTTTGGATTTTTTTGGAGTGAAAAGATGAGGTTACATTTTTTAAAATAAGGAATTTTACAAAGCCCAAATCCTATTTTACTTACATTGAAGTTTCTGATTAAGTATGCTATTAAGTGGATGGAATATCATCATGCTTGTTAGGTTGTGATTTTGCGTTTTCTTTTCCTTTCACACTTATATTTTCTTTTTTAATTAAATTTTATCAATGGATAAATTTTTAATGACAAAATGGCACGGGGAAATGAGAGCATGAGTGAAAGTGACAATATAAACATTACTGTACATAACAGTTCATTAGTTATAAAGATAAAATCAGAAATCATTTCATGATGCCAGTGAAGTACTAAATACATTACATGTTTAAATCCATAAAAGCTATGACTGTGGCTTTAAAAAAGACTGTATCCTTCTTAGATTTAAAACCTGTGCACTTATTATTAATGCTGTCTGTGGAGTGGCTGCTTCAAAAAATAAAACCTTGATTCTTAGAAAAATATAATATTGGAATAAAGAAGACACTTGTATCTCTCAAGGGCTTTATGTATCTCACTGACAAAAGTCTACATAAAGAAAAGCAACCAGAGATGGACCTGGATGCTTAGAGTTTTAGGTGAAAGCTTGGAATGAATGATGAATTACAACTGAGTTGTCTTCAGAGGCAACTGAATTGCCATTAAGAAAGATTAGAATCTGTGGCCTAATTTAACAATACTAAGTATGTCCAGGAAGCAACCATGATGTGATTGGGAACGCTAAAATGAAAAAGAAGTTTTAGAAGAGAAAATAAAATTCTTTATTAAGGTAAAAAGATCAAGGACAATATCACATACCTTTGAACAGAAGAAAAAATTGATAACTGAGAATGTGCATTCATTTAATTTTTTTCAAATTCATTTTATTTTTTAAGTTCTTTTTTCTTTCTAGTAAACTTTGTGCTTGTATAACTAGATTATAATTCTGTTATGCAAATGTGAATGGGGATGAAATTACTGAACTAATAAGAATAGTATGTTTTTCACAAATGCAAGTTCAAAACATTAAAAACATAAACTAAACAAATAAAAGTAACTATAAGACAAGCATGGATAGATGCTATATTCACTTACTCATCAATTAATTTACTTATACTCAATTTAATGAGTATTTTTATGTTGCACTGATTTAAGGTGAACTAATTCAGTTTTACTTAAACAGAATAGGGAAAAAAGTTATCTTACACTGAGAAGTTTTGATCTAGATTTCTATTTCAATATCTTCATGCACCCTAAATAATTAATTTAAGGTTCATGGAATACAAATATATTTAGAAAGCACGCCTTTTACTTTTACATCTAAATGATTCAAATGGTTTATATTGATAAATTTTGGTGAATAAATCTCAAATTTAAATTGTTCATTTGTACCTCAAAATTTCTCATCAGTTCAAATAGATAGTTTTATATGGATATGGATTTTCTGCTTCTCATATTTATTATATTTAAAAGAACACAAGGTTTATACTTCTGGCTGTGTCACAGACAACAATTAGATACTCCTGCTGAGAATTTTAAAAAGTGGATTAAAAATAAATAAACACACAAACAAAAACAACAGGCAGCAAGGATTTGGGAATGCAAAATCTTGATATACAGAGAAGGGAATTGGGACAAACCCTGTATTTGCAGCTACTTTTACCTTCAAAACCCTTGCCAATTCACAGGGCAGGTTATGGCCGCTATGCAAAAAGCCATGTAATATGTATTTCCAAAAATGAACCAACTTTAAAAAAAAATAACCAAATTTTTAAAAAAAGAAAACTTGAACTGGCCACTTTACAAAAGCAGGCACCCAAATGGGTACCATTACATTGTAAATTAAAAACACAGTGAAATGGAAGTAAGTACCAATCAGAAGGGCTAAGCTTTTTAAAAAGAAAAGAATATTCAATATCCACTCTTTTCAAAAAATCAGTACAAGTACTGGTGTGAGTGTAAATTTGTCAACTGGAATTGAAAAGTGTTTGGCAATATAATGCTAAAAATGAACACACATATTTTATGAACCACTAATTCCACTCCTAAATTTGCACACCTTCCATGTATAAACCCAAACATATGTAAACATATTTACAAATGTGAATATTACATTATTTGTAATAACTCAAACTGGAAACAACCAAATATCCATCAACAATACAGTTTATAAAATGTGGCATATTCATACATTGGAGTATTTTATTTTTTTAGTGAATACTACTTATTTTAATTGGAGTAAGATGCACATTAAATTTTACATTGGACTATTTTAAAGCAATAGAAATTGACCTATTGCAACATACCATAGTGTGAATCCCACAGACATAACTTTGAGAAAAATACAAAATAACACATATTGTACAACTGCATCATTAAAATTCAAAGCAAACATGGATTTAATTTGCAGAATTCTATTTTTATCAGTTAAAGTTGTACAATGATAGGTAAATTACTTTCCCTGACATGCTTTTTCTTCTACAAAAAAATGGAGAGATAATAATGTCTATCTCATTACTTTCTCACAGAAAGTG
This sequence comes from Neophocaena asiaeorientalis asiaeorientalis, assembly GCF_003031525.2. NCBI lineage: Eukaryota > Metazoa > Chordata > Mammalia > Artiodactyla > Phocoenidae > Neophocaena > Neophocaena asiaeorientalis. The sequence continues at coordinate 531,857 of NW_020171990.1, forward strand.
ACATGATGTGTGTAGAGTACCTAGTACAGTTTGTGGCATATAGTAAATAAATGTCAATAAAAGCTTTTTCCCAACTCTTTCACTTGGACATGCTCAAAACCAGCCCATTTCCCAGGTATCTTGTATTTTAGAATAGAAACTTTAGAGGTATCTTTATTCAGTTCCCTTTTTCTGTCTTTCATACTAAATTAGTCATTAATCCCTTTTATCCCTCAAATATGTCTCCACTTTTTTTCTTCTTTTCTCCATTGCATCTATTTTAAGTACACTTTCACAATAGTATCATAATTCATTTCCCTGTCTTTAACCTCTTTCCTGCTAATGTGCACCCTTCACAAAATTCTCTGAATTAAACTTCTAGAAAACGTATTGTCACTTTCTCACAGAGCTTTCTGTGTCTCCCATTGCTTATACCATAAAGAACAAAAATGTAGCTTAATAAAATTTGACAAATCAAAATAACTCTCGATAAAACCAAAACTAAAAAAAATACCTTTATTTACATTCTTTAAGTTAGGATTTTTATTTTGGAATCCACAAAAAAAACAGATGTAGATTTTCTTAGCAATTTATCTCCATCTCTGAAATGTTAGTAGAACTGGTGGATAATTAATAATGTTGGCAAGGGCAGATAGAATCATAAATCACAGGTGGAAAGGACCCGTAAAAATCAGTGATATATCCCCTAATCTAGTCCAAGAAACTCTTTAACAATATCTTTATCAGGTGCCTCATTGCTGTACATTTAAATGTTGTCGGTGTTGGAATTTCTTCCATTTATTGAGTTAAATTTGATTCATGGAGTGTCTGCATAAAATACTTGCCTTTTAAAGGAAATGTCTATGTGTTCTTTCCAGTGACTGTCAAGTATCTGCTGCACTGGTTTTTCCCAAAGTAAACAGTAACGGCTAATTCTACATAGAAAGAACTCTAGGCTAATGTTAATATTTTATAACCAAAAGTAAAACCTGATGAGCTGAAGGCAACTATCAATAAAGGATGTAACCATCTGTTATTCATTTTCATTTGCTAAATAAGGGCAGAAGTCTTCAGATGCTCATCTTGTGAGATTTTGATTTTAGGAGCATGGTATTGCTAATTAAATAAATGCTATAAAATTTCTACATGACATAGTTATACAATATTAATAAAAACTTCTTAAGCCCAAGATTCTCACATGAGAAAATATCTTAATGATTATTTTATAGGACACCCTAACACACCATGCCACACATCTATTTTTAAAGAAATCTGTGACCTAGACCCATCTAATATCTTTCCCAATAACATGTTATATTCCTACTAAACTTGAGAGTATAACGAACCTCCTTATACTAACCAGTATTGATTTCCATTTAAAATTCTATTCTAAGTATAATGTTAGACAAAGATTTATTTATCTGCTTTCACTAGCTATGGAAAATACAAGATTCCTTTTCCTAGGGATAATAATTATTACCACAAAACTAGTTAATGTATATAAAAACACTTTCAAAATGGTAAAATGACACAAAGATGTTGATGATAATATGTTGAAGATTATTATGAAATTGCTCTCATAAAAAAAGCTATGTTTAGGGCTTGATATTTATCAACTACCAGGTTAATGTTTGTGTTTTGTCATGATTAAATATTTTTATAATGTTCCATAGGCTGGAGAAATAGAAGTTTGTATCACCAACTAAATAAACTCAGAAGAAAAAATAAATTAGTAATTCAAATCAGTGTAGTAACTGGCCTGGTTAATATTTATTTTAACTGAGCCTTAGAATACAAGTTATGACACATAAAAGGGGAATCAATCAATCACCATTGTCCTTTAGGGAATTTCTGAAGTGCACTGCATTTCAGTTTCTATGCTCTTTATAAAGAAAAGATTAAGAGTTTAAAAAAAAAAAAAAGCCAAAGCTCACTTGCTTTAGCTGAATATATCAGAACCTCAACTTTCATTTTAATATTTTATAATCTTAAACCTTATGAAATTTTAACTCTCTAGATAAAAATTTAAGACAGAGGTAGAGGCTGGCTTCTGAAGAAGAATTTTATGGAAAGGTTTCATTTTTTTATATATATAAATTTACTTATTTATTTTTGGCTGCATTGGGTCTTCATTGCTGTGCGCGGCCTTTCTCTAGCTGTGGCGAGCAGGGACTACTCTTCATTGCAGTGTGCGGGCTTCTCATTGTGGTGGCTTCTCTTGTTGCAGAGCACAGGCTCTAGGTGCATGGGCTTCATTAGTTGTGACACGTGGGCTCGGTAGTTGTGGCTTGCAGGCTCTAGAGCGCAGCTTCAGTAGTTGTGGCCCACAGGTTTTGTTGCTCTGTGACATGTGGGATCTTCCTGGACCAGGGCTCGAACCCATGTTTCCTGCCCTGGTAGGCAGATTCTTAATCACTGTGCCACCAGGGAAGCCCTGGAAAGGTTTCTTAAGAAAGAAAAAGGCTCCAGAATCATGTGTGAATATTTCATGTAATGCAAGTCAGTTTGCATCAAAAGGCTTCCTTTTGATGACATACAGAGCATCAAAAAATGATTTTCAAACTTTAGATGGATTCTGTTACTAATACTAAAGTGATAAAATTACAATTTTTAATAATTTCACCTGATCCATCCATTTAAATGATCAATTAAAGGAAGCAGTATATTCACAGTAAAGAGTTAAGGCAGGAAATGATCATCTACAGTTTTATATTTCACACTCTGAAAAAGTATTTGTTAAACTGTCACTCTCAAAAAAATTATCTATTAGTCTGCTTTATTCTTAATTTTTTTCTCCCATTTTGATGTTTTGCAGTTTTAGACACTTTGATTTGTTGTCAGTATTAATGTTGTATCAGAAGACAACAGGTAAAATAATTTTGTTTTGTTCTGGGGTTAGCCAGAACAGATTTGAACAATACTAAATTTGTATTTCTAACTCTGTATTTTGGGAAAACATAATTTATCTTGGCCTCATTTTCCTTATATATAAAAATACCTTCTTTTCTCACTTTGAAGTTTGTTATGAAGTTAACATGAGATAATATACTGTATATAAAAGCACATTGTAAATCATAATATCCCATGTAAATAAACTATTAAACTATTAAAAGTTTACAGACCTTAAATTAGTGCCATTGGTGTGTAATAAATTACAAATGCTTATGTTGATGGCAACGGATGATGACACTCCAGCAGATGGTGAGAGCACAAGTGGAGAAGCTGCATTTCATTTGTGTGCTGATTTAGGAACTCATTAAGGTTTTCATTAGTAATTCAGACCAAGGTCAAGTAGTGATTGCTAGAAGAACTTTGAAATCTGATAAACTGTTGCCTAAGTATTTCAAAATGTAGATAGAGGAATTTTAAAAAGGAAAAATGTAGCTTTTTCAAGAACTAATAATATTTCTTCAACTTAGTTTTTTTTTTTTAAAGGAAACAGCATTTTTGTTTTTATTTGTTTGTTTGTTTTATTTTTTTGCCATGCTGCACTGCTTGTGGGATCTTAGTTCCCTGACCAGGGATTGAACCCAGGCCCCCTGCATTGGGAGTGTGGAGTCTTAGCCACTGGACCACCAGTGAAGTCCCTTCAACTTAGATTTAGAGACAAAAAGAAATAAAAGAATGGAATTCAGTTATAGATAGGAGAGTTGGTTTTGTCACTTAGCTCTACAACAGATCCTCATCTAAACTATTGAATATTTCGGCCTCTATTTTCCACATCTATAAACTGGGTTTTAGTATTCCCCTGCTGGAAAAAAATATTACAGAAAATATAAAATTAAATAATGAGTACTTCCTAAACTATAAATTGCTAATCAAACATTTATTAGTATTACCAAAGATATTGCATTCAATAAAACATGTCCAAGTGGTAACAAATGAATTTCTATTTAAGAGAAAGTGTATTTACCCCAAAAATATAGGCCAATTTTAAAATGAAAGTAGATAAAATGATTTTTATAACCTTACCTTTACACATGGATTTATTTTTTCAATGTTTTCCCCCTTTTAAATACCATCCTTAGGTTTCAAAATCTTTCTAGTTGGTTGCCTTGCCATATAAAGTTGATGTAATAATATCCACCTATAGTTATTTAATAACCTCCTTGTTTACCAAAGAATGTGAATTGAAGCAATCTGTCTTTTATCATTCAAATATAGTTAAAGATAAATCTAGATAATCACAAAATTAAAACTGAACCTTAAATTGTATTCTGAAATATACACAGAATTTAGGTAATTATTCATTCTAAGTAACAACATTTGCGATAGGAAGATAATCACACATCATGAAGTTCTGAGTTTTCGAAGTGCCTATTTCTTGTCAGGCCAGTCAGCCTTACTGAAACTCTCGGGAGTATATATTTTTCTAAATTCCTGGAAAATGTAATTGTGCAGTAGTCTCATTTTTCTTTTCCTAAGGTCTTCCTCGAGACAGTGTGCCAAATTGCGGAGCGATGTATGCCAGTGATAAAAGAGCTGAAGTGTCCCTGCATAAAGGAGTGAAAACTTGTCTAAGACTCTAAAGAGAGCTCATCAATAATTTATTTGAGCACTTCCATTATGATCTTGTGGGGGGAGCTCTAGTCCAGAGATACAAAGGGCCGTGTCTAAGGTTTTAAAACTGGTCACTGAAACCACCAAGACTGGCTCCCAGCTTCACATTAGGTGTTTTTCCATGTTCCTTTTGAATATTGTTCTGCTTCTGCCTGGAAATCTAGAAGCAGCCGTAGAAGAAGTAGGATATAGTTATAAAACCCATGGGAGATGAAACCTTACATTTTGAAGATAAGAATTTAATTTTGTTTCTAATATATTTCAATTCATATATTTAGCTTTGTTTTTTTTTTTTTTATCTTTTTCTTTTGCTGTACACGGGCCTCTCACTGCTGTGGCCTCTCACGTTGTGGAGCACAGGCTCTGGACGCGCAGGCTCAGCGGCCATGGCCCACGGGCCCAGCCGCTCCGCAGCATGTGGGATCCTCCCGGACCGGGGCACGACCCCGCATCCCTGCATCAGCAGGCGGACTCTCAACCACTGTGCCACCAGGGGAGCCCTTTAGCTTTGTTTTTAAAGCAGTGTGTCTAGAATTTATTTTGCTAAATTGAAATCACTAAAACATGACATGCAGACTACTGCCTAGAGGTTAGAAGAATTTTCCTTTTCAATAGATCAGATTTTTATGTTTAATGAATGAATTCTCTGTATTATTATTCAGAAACAATGAATGGTGAAATAATCTGTCTCTAATGAACATGGCCTTCATAAACTCTACTACATGGAGGCAAATTAGTTCCTGTATGATTATATATACATTAGATACATATAATATATATACTATACTATATATGTACTATATATTATATATATATATACTAATTTCCTTTTTAAGCTAATTTGTGTAATATGGATATTTGTGTACAATGAACTAATCTCTAAATTGGAATATAATCTTCATTTTCTAAGTTAATCAAACCTTTGTCATCATTTTTTTCTTCTTTTAAAATCAAACTGGTCAATCTATGTGTTTTATTATTTTTTCTTATGTTTTATATCTATGATACTGCATTTTTTGAAAAGATTTACTGTTGCACAAGCATCTCAGATCCTGAGCTATTCCTGTTTTCTGCACTGGTCAGTCCACATAGATACTCTTGTGTACATGTTTAGATGGTTTGGTTGCAAGCTCCATAAGAAGATAAGTATTTACTGACTGAACTATTCATAATCTCTAACACAGGATAACTATTCGTTGAATGAGTTTATTAAAAGCAGTCAATGTAACCTAAGTTTGTAACTATGAAGGGAAAACCTAATGTTAATAATCTGTAGAAAAACAAATGCCTTAATACATTGGATGAGAGAAGATAAAGATAATCAAGAATTGTTGCTTCAATGCTTGCTGTGGTAAGCTAGAAAAACATGGACTGTGAAGACAGATGAACCTGGGTCCAAGTCTAGAAACTGTCACTCTATACCTGTGGGATCTTAGCGTGTGATTTATTTTCTCTGAGAGCCATGTTCTTTGTTTGTAAAATGGGGACAATTTTCCATACTTTCCAAAAGTTGCGCAAGGATTAAATGTAATAATTAATGTAAAACATCTCTCAAAGTCTGCCACTGTGTCCTCCTGACTGTGTTTCCCACCTTATTCTTTGTGACCTTTTCTCTCACACTCAAGCTCCCAGTGACAAAAACAAGAAATATTTTCAGTCCTTTGTATGTCTTTTCATTGGCTGTCTCCTCTGTCTAGAATCTTCCAGTCTGCTGGCTTGTTGGCCAAATCAAATCTTTCTATAGCACGCTTGCTCTGCTACCAAAAAGAGATTCAACATAGGTCACCTCTTCATCTTAAACAAAGAGAGCAGAAAAAGTACAAAAGGACAACTTAACTAGAAAATATTTCCTTAAAGAGGTCAGTTGAAGGTTTGATTGAACGAAAGAAAGCTTTACTGGGATGAGGCAGTTTTCAGAGAAAGGGTTTAAATTTGATTAAAAGTTTTGACAAAACTAGTATAGGAAAATCTCTCTGCTAATCTGGAAACTAAACATCAGCTCTTGTCCTTATGAATGAGTGCAGGTAGAGCAGCACCACCTGACTTGATAGAACTAACATGAAGCATTTTATTTTGCCAAATAAGGAGATATGTTATGGGCTGTCCAATTGTCATTTAGAGAAAATATTTTCTTTAACCCAGATCTGTATTTATAAGAGAAAATCCAAAAATATTTCAAAACATTTAAACATATATTGTGCTCAGTTACCTTTAGAAGTCTAAAGGGGATTTCTTGTGTTCTGGTTTTTGGTTTTTAACTTTTTAATGGAGTTCAAGTTATTATATTTCTTAATTAGCTCTTTTCCCCACTCTATTGCTTGCCAAGTATAAGACAGTCATGTATGTACACCCCCACTTCTTGCAATTTATCTAACAGATGGTAAATATTCCACAAATGTGTCATCAATTAAATGTGGTTTTGCTTTTAGAACACAATAAGAAAAAACACTATTTTTAGAGTATATTTGCTAAAGGTTAAGAGAATGCTTGCAATTGAGGAATTGTAACTGACAAAGCTAAGGATTTGAAAATAAAGATAAAGCATAAAAGGGCATTTGTGTGTTTGTTTTATTAGATTTATTTTGCTCCTGATTGCAATATATTTGATTTAATGATTTTAGAAAGTAATCCAAGTTTTCTTGTGGAAAGATCACCTTAGAGAAAGAACTTCCAGACTTTTAGATGATGGATTGAGGAATCAAGGCTTCATTCTTTGAGTTGTGTATTGACTTTGGGATTGTAGTTAAAATAGCAATTTGTGCTCTGTGTGTGTAAAAATCATCAAAATGATTTCAAATATGAATTGCTATACATAACACTCATGAGAGTTAAGTGTTGCTGTTTCTTTTTTATACCAACAAAACCTGGTCTCAGAAGGTTATATGACTTTCTCAAGGTTCCTCAATGAGTCATAATCAAGACTGGAAATAGAGCCCAGGATGCCAGTTCAGTTCTGTGACTCCTGTATCCTGACTATTTGAAAATTGACAAATTGACTATGCTGTCTAGAGGCTCAGAGATTTAGTAACATTTCTTTCTAAATTATTAGAAAGGTAAAATGTCTACATTAGAGGTAAAGTGTCTACTCTTCCTTTAATCCTCAAATAAGATTCCAGATTGAGAATTAAGTGAAGTTTTATAATTTTTAAAATAATACCAACAATCTCATTTAAATTAGTGTATTGAAGGGACTTAGATTTTTTTCCATGCAGACCAATCCAAAGATGATGATTTATACATTTGGAAATGTGAATGCTATTTGTTAAAAAGGAAAATAACGTAGCTTACACCTAGTCATATATCTTGCTACCAGACTAGCTCTGAGCACTAGTGATTATTAACCTTTCAGAATGACCCCTTCTGTTTTTTTTTTTCAGTACGCAGGCCTCTCACTGCTGTGGTCTCTCCTGTCGCAGAGCACAGTCTCCGGACGTGCAGGCTCAGAGGCCATGGCTCACAGGCCCAGCCACTCTGCGGCATGTGGGATCTTCCCAGACCGGGGCACGAACCTGTGTCTTCTGCATCGGCAGGTGGACTCTCAACCACTGTGCCACCAGGGAAGTCCTATTATAACATTTTTATTTTAAAAAATTAAAGAAGGTAAAAAGGCAGGAAGTGACCAACATGATGGTAGTATTCTAGACAGACTGATAAGAAGCCTCTCCAGAACATTTCATCTGAGCACGATCTGAATGCAATGAGGGAATGAATGAACCCTCTCAACAACTGAGGTAGTTGTACTGTAGGGCAGAGAAGAGCAAGTGAAATGTTTTTAGGAGGGAGCAAATGTGGAATGTCCTAGGAATATAAACAGACTCCAAAATACCAATGAGTAACTGAGCCCTGGGGAAAAGTTGTAAGAGGAGAAATAAGTGGGGAAGAAGAGAGTATACTACACAGAGATTTATGGGTCATAGTAAGGAATTAGAATTTAGGTCTGAGTATAATGGGAAGCTGCTGGAGAGTGTTGCACAGATGATGTCAAGGACTTACTTTTTATAGATTGCTGCTGCTATAAGACAAGTACATATATGAGGGTGAGTAAGAATTGCAGAAAGATACCAACTAGCAAGCAGTTGCAGAAGTGCAGGTGAGAGATGATGGATCAGGGCGGAATTGGTAGAGGCACTGAGAAACTCATTGTATTTTAAGACTTTTGCTTTTAGGAAGATGGAGTAGACGGACTCTTCCCAATTCCTCTGGCTAAGTAAATGATATATATAAGTAAAAAATAGATATAAGTAAAAGAGATATAGATATGGATATCTTGGGATTTTCATTTACTTAGCCAGAGAAATGGGGTATATAACATACACACATGACATACATAAGAAGATAGAACGTATAGAGAAGAAGTCATACTGTTTAGGTACCCAAGGAATGACAGAGTGGTGAGTTCTTCTGGTTTTATTTTCATCTTATATAGCCCAGTTTGAATTATGGAGAAGTCAGCAACCTGGAAATACCAATAGAAAGAGAAAAAAGTCCTAAGAAAATCTGCTGTTTAGGCAAATACTAGGAATGGGAAGTCTAAAATGATAGAAGGTTTTAGACAGTAATCTTTTAGATAACATACTATCTACTTCAGCAAGATACAAGAGAAAAAAAAAACAAACAAACTACAACTTCATCCTCACTCCCACCAGCGTATGCTGACTAGGGAACCCAGACATCCACCCTGGCCAGGGCATAAGGAGGGCCCACTGTAGTGACCTCAGAGAAGGTTCAACATGGAAATAATGAGGCAGTGCTCCCTGCACTCCTCAGAGCAGTGTCAGAGAAGATGTGCTGAAGCACAAGATTTAAATACCATCCAGAGTCTGGTGTTTTATCCTCACATGGCAATAAAAAGGCCCTCTTCCCAACCCCTCTCTCCAACTGCATCAGTAGAGACCATGTGGGGACCCTGGATTTCTAGCCCTACTAATTGGTTACAAGACACTTCTCCTCCCCACTAGGATGGTGTTAGAGGAGGGGAGGAGTACTAGTGAGGAGAGGAGTACTAGTAGACTCAGGGTTTTCACCATCACTCATTATCACCAAGGCCACTTCTCCACAGTGTCAGTGGAAACCAAGTGGGAAGCAGTAATAATGTGTTTCTACCCCTCCCAGTCAGGGTGATGTCAGTAGAAACCTAATGGGGAGCCTGACCTCCCACTTCACCCCTACACAGTAGTAACTGAGAGCATTTTGTAGCCCCAACCCACAGAAGCTAAGTAGAGAGCTTAGACTTAAATATCAACATGTAAATGATGAGGCTGTGCCCCACTTCACTATCAGAGCAGTGTCAGAAAAGACATGCTAAAGCACAAGGTTTAAATAAGACCCATAATACTATAATAGAAAATCCAAAATGTCCAGTTACAATTGACAATCTGTCATTATACTCCAATCAGGAGGCTCCAAATAGAATGTAAGAAGGCAACAACAAAGGCCAACACTGAGATGACTCAGGGGTTAGGTTATTTCCCAAGGATTTTAAAGCAGCCAACATAAAAAATATTTCAAGGAGCATTATAATCATGCTGGATACAAGTAAAAAATAGAAAGCTTCAGCAAATTCACAGAAGATATAATGAAGAACCAGGTGGAAATTACAGAACTAAAGAAATATAATGATTAAAATAAAACTCAATTGGTGACTTCCATAACAGAATGAAGAGGAAGTCAGAGGAAAGAATTTTTTAACTTGAGGATAGATTCATAGAAATTCCTCAAACTAAACAATGAGAAAAAAGACTGAAAAAAAAAAAAAAAAAGAACATAGTTTCAGGGACATGTGAACTACAACAAAATATCAATTATTTGTGTCCTTAGAGTTCCATAAAGAAAGGAAAAGAGGGTGAGACTTAAATGTATTCACAGAAATAATGGCTGAAAACTCCCTGAATCTGACAGACAAAACAAAACAAAAAGTGACAATACCAAATGTAAACTCACAGACTGGAGATGAATGAACCTAAAACAGAATGACCCCCCCCAAAATCCATATCACATCATAATGAAATTTTTTTTTTTTTTTTTTTTTTTTTTTTCAACTCTTCCGCCATCTTCAAGGTCCCCCCCATAATGAAATTTTGAAAACTAAAGACAAATAAAAAATTTTGGAAACTGAGAAAAACAAAGCATTTCCTATAAGGGAAAAATAATTTGAATGACCGTGAATTGCTCATCAAGAATCATGGAGGTCAGAAGGAAGTGGTGCAGTATTTTTTAAGTGCTGAAAGAAAAGAATTGTCAACCAAGGACTCTATATTGAGTGAAAATATTCTTCAGAAATAAAGAGAAAACCAAGGCATTCTCAGATAAAGGAAAGTGAATTAGTCACCAGCAGACCCAGAGAAGTCAAGTGAATTAGACACTCTAAAATAAAACTAATTGGGGTTCTTTAAACATGTGAGAAATGATAAAAGAAGGAACTTTGAATATCAGGAAGAAAAAAAGAGAGCAAAAAGAGTAAAATTATTGGTAAATACAACAGGCATTCTTTTGACTCTTGAGTTTTCTAATTATGTTTGATAGTTAAGACAAAAATCATAACACTGTCCAATGTGTGTAGTAAATGCAGGAGGGTAAAGGAATATGAAGTGATGTTTTGACACTTTAATCCAACTGATAAAATTTTGCCACATATAGAATTTAAGTTATGTATATATAATGGAACATTTAGGCAACCGCTAAAAAAAAAGTATACAAAGAGATACTATAAAAACACTAAATAAAAATAAAAATAAAATTTTTTTAATTGTTTAAGAAACCCAAACAAAAGCAGTAAAAACAAAACAAATCAAAAAATCAGAGAAAAACATAAAAAATAAATAAAATGGCAACTAAAAACTTTTGCTTATAGACAGGTGTTATTAAAAAGATGAAAAATAAAACAAACCAAATGTGGGATAAAGTCTTTATTAACAACATATCTGACAAAAGATTCATATCTAGAATATTTAAATAATTTCAAAACTCGATCATAAAAATACTCAAACAATCCAATTAGAAAACATGCAAAAAAATGAAGTAATATTTAACATAATATACTAATGGCAATCACATGAAAATATGTTCAACCTCACTATCCATTAGAGAAATAGAAATTAAGACCATAATGAGATATCACTACACATTATTAAAACAACCCACATTAACAAAAAAAGATAGTATTAAATAAACTAGCAAGGATGTAGAGAAACTAGATCTCTCCTACACTGCAGGTATGTAAAATCGTACAACCACTATAGAAATTAATTTGGAAGTTTCACTAAAAAACAAAACAAACAGAAACCACAAAATCCAGTATGACACAAAAATTTTACTCTTGGGCATTTATTGAAGACAAATGAATATGCATTGCCTCACAAAAATCTATACAAGATTTTTCATAGCCAGGTTGTTTGTAATAGCTAAAAACTGAGAAGAATCCAAATAGCTTTCAACAGATTAATGGTTATGCAAAGTGTGGAACATCCACACCATGGACTACTATTCAGCAGTAAAAAAGAAGAAACTATTGACATATGCACAATTTGGATGGATCTCAAGGGCATAAAAATGAAAAAAAAGTTACTGCATGATTAAATTTATCTAACATCCTCAAAAATAGCATAATTATAAAGATGGAAAACACATTAGTGTTTGTCATGGGTTAGTTATGGAGGGGAGGGGGAGAAAGGCAGGTGTGACTATAAATAGGTAGCACAAGGAAACTTTCTGTAATAAAATGGAGGTACAGTGAAATTAAACTCACATGACAGTTCTTAGAATGATCACATGAAATATATAAAATGTATGTTCAAAATATCTAAAGAAATAAAATGGGATTGTTAATACAATGAATAAGAGTCCATCAAAAAAGATCAAACATGTTGACAAAAACAAAATAGAATTATAAGAAGTGAAGAAAATAGTGAATGAATTTAGAAAACCCAATTACTGCGTTAAATAGCATTTAGTAATGAAGAGAAAACTCATGAACCGGAAATAGTTATAAATCTATTACATGGATCATAGCACGGGAAGACAGACAATATTAAAGAAACACTAAAGAAAGGTTAAGATAATGAGAAAGGAGGGATAAGTTCTAACTTTATATTGAATTGACATATCAGAAAGAAAAAGGAGAATAAGGGGATGATACAAAGATTTACATGTAAAGAATTATTTAGAAATAATAAAAGACACATTCTTAGCTTTTAGACACTAAATTACAAATAATATACATAAAAAGAAACCCAAACAAAGCATAGTTATACGGCAGAACACCAAAGACAGAGAAAATCCAAATTTATACAACAGAATTGCAACAGTGATACTGAATTCTCAAAAACAACAGTAAAATCCAAAACACTGTGGAGTTACATCTTCAAAGTGCTTGTTGGATAGAGAAATAAATACATCTAGGGGTATATCCAGTGATACTATCTTTCAAGAAAGATGATAAAAATAAAGCCCTTTTTATAAATTTCCTACATCCACCTAGATACAACTTGTATATTCACAGTCAGTTCAGTGCATTATTCCCAGATAAAGTAAAAATTATAAAACAAAATAAACGGCAACTGTAACTATTTTAGAAACATGACTAGGATTTCCGAATGTAAGAACCTTTGTAATCACTGGAATTATTCAATACATTGATATTCATTTTTGAAACATTTATGCTTTGAAGCATTATTAAATGATATTTTATTGCATAATTGCTAAAACAGTAACATTATAAAATTAACTATTTCATGAATCTTTCTTTTTGACATATTTTTTCTCTGTGCTCTAATCTACAGACTATAACTGGTCCTAGTTAATATATTAGACACATTTATTCCTGTAGCATTATCCATCATTTAATTCCATACCAGACTTGATAAAGTTCTTATCACCTCACTTGATTCCCCTAAAATGATGATTTAACATCAGAGTTTTTGCCCTTCCTTCACTAAACTCAGGTTGCTCATGAGCTCCTGCTTTCTAGATTCCCAAAACTGTACCAACCTCCTTTTCCTAATTTTATAAATCTCCCATTTGATTTAGAGGGAAACAGTGGCTAGGCCTCAGTCTCCAAATCTTCATAAACAGACCTGCTTGTAAACAAAGGACTATTCTCTTAATATTTACCAAGACTGATTCTTTTTAAAGACTTACTGATAAAGTGATTTTTTTCTTTGTATAATGTATAATCTTAAATTAATATCACCAACAAATGTTATTTTACTTAGTTACTATGCTATTTTAAGGAAATACACCTATACATTATTTTTCTGGTAAAGACGACTGCAAAATTTTACTCTCATATGTTCCTGTTTCTGACAAGGGAACTTTTTTCTGTCCTGCTCCTGATCCCATACAAGCAGAGATGCATAGAAATGCAGTTTCCATGACAACTCTTCCACAAACTTAAGGCAAACCCATATCATACTATCTGCCAAGTCCCTGTTTAACAGACAGATGGAGATCCTAGGTTCATACCATTCATTTTTTCTGACTCTTCTGATCTGAAGAATCCGTTTTAGCACAGAGAACAGAGATTTTTTTCTTTTTAAACTCAAAGTCAGTAGTAGATTGCTTTCTCTATTCAACATTCTTTAGCCTCTTATGTGTGAAAGATTTTGTAATAAAGCATTTGTTCAAATGTTCAATAAGATAGCAACAATAACTCATTTAGAATCCATGTATATTCATGACAGAACATGTATATTCATTACTGACAGAACAGTAAAATTATGCATGATTTAAAAATTAACAATACATAAGTTCTAGAAAGTTTTCTAAAACAAGTTGCATATATTATTGGAGCACTTGAGGTGATTCTTAATTCTTAAATAACTAAAGCACTGTTATTTTTTGCCTGTCTTTTAAGGAAGTGCTATGGTTCTCAAAAATGCCCTAGGATGTATCTGAGTAAGGAGAAAATGAATGAGAGCAGAATTTCATCCCCAAAACATTTCTCTGTGGCATATAGATTATTTTAGGATGATTATTTTTAAAAGACAGTAAACATAAGAAAAGCTCTGAAAATCAAGTAGAAGTTATTCTTTTGTAAAAGAAATTTACATTTATAATGGAAATCTTCATTTCTAAGCATGTCTCCCTTGCTATATCAGGAAGATGAGGATGATTAAATCTCTAGAAACTCTTATCAAAGGAAAAGGCAGCAGGCTTAAATCTGCATAACAACCATCCCCTTTTTTTTTTTTTTTTTTTTTTTGGTTTTTTTTTTTCCCTTTTCAAATATGTGTCTTGGCGTGTTTCTCCTTGTATTTATCCTGTAACCATCCCCTTTTTTGTGCTTTGCCTGATAACCTCCCATAACTTCCCCTCCTCCCCCATTATCTTTTGTCTTTAACTGGAGATGGTATTTAAGGTGAGAGCTTGCGCCATTTCAGGGAGTTACTCAGCTTTCCTGGGTCTCTCTCATGAGTACAGGAAATATATATGATATTAAACTTCTATTTTTCTCCCGTTAATCAGTCTTTTATTTTAGGGGGCTTTCAGCCACAAAACCTAGAAGGGTAGAGAAAAAATTATTTTCCTCCCCTATAAAAGTATACCTGAGCATTTGATATTTAGTCTGTATTAGGACTTAATGGTTGGGTTTTAATTAAGGAACATTCATTAGTAGTTTAAGAGCAGCCCCTATATGGGGTTTAAGAGTGGCTTTTCCCTCATCACTTACTTAGTTAAAGTGAGTAAAACTTTTTCTTCCAACACAGGTCAGTGGAAAACAGAGTGACTCAAGGAATGCAAAAAAATATGTAAACAATTAGTTCAAAAGGAAAATATTGGAGGAAAAATGAAGATAATTAAAATATAGTGAAGTATGCATTTTAATACATATCAGGTTACAAAATTACATTTGTAGATTCAGATTGAGAAGTACTAATAGAAAGCAACCTCATTGAACTCCAGAGGTAGTATCTATGCTGAAAAACTAAAAGCTACAAAAGATAATTAAGGAAATTAAAGGTTCTCATGGCATTTAATGATCATAAAAAAGAAATACTAGTTACCTGAAAAAAAAATCTAAAATTTAAATTATATTTGAAAAATGATACATTTTACTCAGTGTTGTTTTAGTGGAATTCACCTCAACATAGATTATTTTTTATATGTATATTTGATGCATACCCAAATGCATATAAACAATATTTAAGAACTATTCTTAAACTCATTTAATCTTTTGAAGAATTTTTGAAAACTATGTTTTTAAAATGAAAAACACACTCAACTACTTAATGGTCATGGAGCTTTAAGATTTTTAAAAATTTAAGCTATATATAAGAACAAGGTATTGAAATTTCACAGGGCAATGTTATGTAAGTTATTTGGCCCAGAAACATACAATTTTGCATGGCATTATACTTGCTTCATTTCTATGAAATTGGAGCCCACTATATTTATTTCTTTAAGTTCCTCTGTCATTGTATTTTCTACCATTTTTTACTGAAATAAGATATAATAAAATGTTATCAGATTCTATTAGTTAATACTTAAGCACATTGGATTCAATCTTTTTTCCTTTGGTAGTGAAGTAATCACTTATCCTACTCATGGTTTCACACTTTAGAAATCTTGTATATTTTGCAAGTTATTATGGCAATTACTACTTTCTCCCATCCATCCCTTTCTTACCTTCTTGCCCCACTCTGCCACTACATAATCATAGCATCTATTAGTATGCTACATCCTATGCATAGCACTAGACATATGATTCATTGACAAATGTTTACAATAAACCTTTAGGTAAGCATACATAGCTACACTTTATAGACTGTGATATTGAATTTCACATGGATTAAATTCATTTTCCCAAAGTCTATGTTATATGTTAGTGGTATAATCAGGATTCTAGCCTGGTCTTTCATATTCTAAATCTTGTCCTCTGCCTCTCTACCCCATATCTTTCTGTCCTTTGAAATTCTGTGGTACTTTTGACTCTTCTAGTTTCACTTAACATTTTCCATCTTATTGTTGTCATTCATATTTATTTGTGTTTCACTAACACATTCTAGATGGTACAGGAGAACATTCATATCTATTTATTTTTATTTTTTTCATTGCCTAGGGTCATACCTTTCCTGTACTATAGTATCCTAACACTCTAGAAAAACTGAAGAATATATAGCTTCTAGGTAAATAGTCTTGTATTCTTTCCTCTCTGGGAGGATGTGGGTGGTGGTTAGTATCTGCTATTCAGAGCAGCCAGTTCATATCTAGCTCAGGATCCTGATTGATCATCCACCATCAATTTGCAAAAAGTGCAGAGGACTACAACCTTTCTATAGCTGATATTCAGGAACCAGTATGTTCGATGTCATTTATTGTTTAACAGTGTCTTAGACCACGTCTAAGGGAAAGAGAAAAGAGTATTTTTTTCTAGGCACTTTGGTTATATATGAATTAACTTCTGCAACTAATTTTGAGTAACAGACAACCCCCAAATACCAGTTCCTTTCATACTTTTTTTTTTCTCATCCAGAGACCCAGGCGCCTGGTAAAACTGGTTCTGTCCCAGGATGTAGGTTAGGTTCAGGTCAGCTCCATGTGTCTTCAGGTTCTGGATTCCAAGCTTAAAGAGCACATTCTACCTAACTTGCGATGTACTCCTGGTTGGAGGGCAACAGCTTAGGAGAGCTGGATCATATTTATAATGCTTCTTAAAGCTCTTTGCATAGAATTTCAACACTGTCACTTGTGCTTTCATTCTATAGGCAAAATAAATTTACTGGATAAACCCAACATCTAAAATTTCAAGTACTGGGCTTTATTCCATCAAATTGGGGTATAAAGTAGAGAGACAACATTTGCTGCTTAATAATATATTTCACTATGGTCTGATTTTTTGGTTACAGAAAGTCACTATTTATATCCCTTTCTTCTGTACACAGCATATATTCAGCCCTCCCCAAGGAAGACACCCTAAAATTCTCATCCCAACATGGTGTCAGGATCAAAACACAAGACCTCATGATAGTATCCAGATCAGTCCAGATTTGCGTTATCAGCAGCCCTCTTCTCTTACACATATTCAAACATAAAACATATAATAGTGACAGAAAGACAAAATAATGGCAGTAAACACTCCCATTCAAAAAGGGCAGGAATGGGTGATTCATACCATTGCTTATCATGGCAATCCTAAAATACTGTTCGTCAAATATTGCAAGGACCCCCACCCAAGATGGCAGAGTTCCTTGATTAGGCCCATGTCCGCAGTTTCTTGTTTGTAGGGAATAGACAACACCCTCCATGACCTTCCCTGAGTTCCAAAGGGCAGATTTGAATAGTTTCTAATCAGGGAAGGGAGGGGATGCAGAGACTACCTGAGGCCACATTAAAGGAACCACAGAAACTCAATCAGGAGACCACCTGAGGACACATTAAAGAAGTGCACACCCTGATCCTTATCAGCAATCCTGCCCTTGAACCATTGTAAAACTCCTCACCAAATCCCCAGAGTTGGGAGACACAGTTCTTGAGGCACTAGCCTGCTGTGTCCCCCTTTGCCTGGCAAAACTATAAAGCTATTCTTTTCTACTTTACCTAAAACTCTGTCTCAGATTTGATTTAGCACCAGTGCACAGAGGCCAAATTTTCAGCATCATCTTTGCCCATCTTTAATTATAGAACTGGGAAATATGCATTTCTTTTCACCTGAACAGAGTGCTCAGACTGCTTCCTTCCCATAAAATGTTAAGAAACATTTTACATTTTGAATTGTCATTGTCTCCTTTAATTCAGATTTCCTCCCAAAAGGGAAAAAATGAAAAGTAAATAATCCAATCCAGTCAGTTCCATGTGCTCATAATCATACCATTTTTTTTCAAGAACTGTATTTCTATTTATAAGCTCAATCACAAGTACTTTGAGGTTATCAGTCTTCCATGGACCTCATCCTTGTCCCTTTTTATTGAATTGTTTGGTCCAACTGAAAGGATTTGCTGGGCCCATTAATCCAATCAGGATTCTTAACAAATATCTTATGATGGTTTATGACTCAAAGTATATCTGAATTTTACCATTGACTGGTAAGATGGGCAATGGTTTCCTTTCATATCAGTCCAAATCCTGTATTCTTTCCTTCCCTTTTCACAAATTTCACTGGGATAATTTGTTTTTCTGACCTCACCTACTCTTTGTAGTACCTTATCCAATGCAGTTAATAAAACACAAGTCCTTCTAGTAACTTTCTTCTAGGAATTTCTTTGGCCAGAGACATAAATTCATTAAGTATATGTTCTGCCTCTCAAATATTCTTGGTCAGTAGGTTTACCAAATGTTTCACCACTATTATAACAGGTCACTATTCTAATCTCTATAAAAAGATTCCTCACTGTCTGCCACCTGACTCCAAAACCAATCCCAAATACTTTAATTATCTTTAGTCAGCTGTTGCAGTGATAAAGCTATTTAACAACATAAAAAACTTTTTATGTTGTGCACTTTGAAAATGTTCCCTCTTAGGCAACATTAAGGGGCCTTTGAGAGGGTAGTAACTGTCATGGTAGAATTGCAATATTGCTTTTTAGTATAGTTTTCCCCCTTCCTGCTCTATGAAATTCAATCACTTCAGACTGCTACAGTAGAGAACTTATATTTGTATTCATATCTTGCCTTGGTTTTGTAACTGCAAAGTTCTATCCTGAAGAAATGTGGGCTTTGTTGGGAGCCATGGAGGAAAAGAAAAGAGCAACATTTACTTTGAACTGATTCTAAGAGGGATTTATGCTCCATCATTCTCCTTAGGCTTTTTTATTTTTTTTGTCACTGAAGCAGTCCCTGTATCTCTGTGCCTTCTTACTTTGTCTCTGTTTTTCCAGATCAGATTTCAGGCATATAAGGTTTGTAAATGAGAAGTAATTTTATTTTTTATTTTACCTTTTAAAAACATTATATTTTTATAAATAGTCAAAATGCTACAGTAGTCTTTTTAAATGTAAACAAGCATCCTATGCCACGTGGTTCTCTTTCTCCATTTAATCTTTCATATTCACTCTTGTATTTGAGAATATTCTTTCATTACAATCACTCTAAGCTACCAGTTTTATTCACATTATGAGGTACTTGATACATGCACAACCAACAGCATGAACTCAATAATGATTGTTATTTAGATATCTTTTAAGCATAAAATTGAAGGGGATAACACATTTTATAATATTGATAAATTTAGTCCAAGTACATGATTTTCCAACAACGCCACATTCTAATTCTCCCATATATTTATGTTTTCTTTTTAAATTTGTAGTTTACTTCCTTCTTTTTAATAACTAATCCCTCAATGCACAACTCACATGGTGTTTCATTCTCATCATTTGTGCTCTCTCTCTCTCTCTCTCTCTCTCTCTCTCACACACACACACACACACACACACTCTAAGTTCTTAAATGATAGCAACTCTTTTAAAATCATCTTTAAATTTCTATCAACTGCACAATTCTTGAGCTGTATTAGGTGCCTTATATATATGTGTTGTATTATTTTTATCCATGGAAAAAAAGGCACTCAACCTGGCTAAGTGACTTTTCAATATGATAGTCAACAATCAGCAATAGTAGGATAAGAATCCAAATACACTAACTCTCAATTTAATGTTCCTTTAAATGTAATATACATGAATAACTATAGTACATATTATATAAATTAGAACATTGTAAACTCTGTATTTCTGGATCCCTAAAACTGAATTTCTGAAAAAAAATGCTCTACCTTTTAAAACTTAGCTATATGTAGTACAATTTTATTGTTCAAATAGTCATGTCTAGAAACAATCTATACAATTCTGTCAACTTTACATCATCCAGGGAGGGTTTTTTTTGTTGTTGTTGTTGTTTTAGTTTCAGTTATACATGTATCTCATAACATGTTCAAACAATAATGATTTGTGGCTATCTTAAATTATGTGTAACTTCTTTTTGTGACTATCAAATATTCATTTATCTAGATTGTTTATTTATTTCTGATCCTGTTGTGCTTTAACAAAGGAGTTCTTTTAACATAAAAGTAACAGCCAAAAGGATATCCTTTTTCCTCTAACTTCAGGATGTTCCTGCAGTGAGCAGGTCCTTTTTGGATGACTTCAAGAGGAAGGTCAATGTGAGGAGACTTCGCTGACTTTCTCTCTTTGCTGAACTTCCAAAATGTTTTACCTGAGTCAGTGCTTTTGAGACTGATACTTTATTAGCTTTAGAGTTTCTGCTGAGAATGTTCTGTCTCTGTTATTTTAACATACCTGGCAGTCTGTGGCTAGCATGAAGACGATCAGAGACAGTTTACATATGTAAGGCATTTAAGCACTCTAAAATACTTTGATTAAAAAAAGTAAAAAAAAAAATCTTTAAAATAGTTTGGGAAGTGTACATGTTTATAATGGGGTTGTTGATCTGAATTCAAATGGCATCTTTCCAGTCTATGCTTTCTTAACATATACATATACAGGAGTTGGCTGTTCAGATATAGTGTGGGTAACTTTCTCAAGATACATAATCATTTACTCCAGAGCCTACTACTTAAATATCCCATGCATGTTCTTTTCCAGATGTTCTGTTCAGTAGTAAGATCATTAAAAAATAAGAAACAAAAGAAGACTAAAGTCCACTACACAGCATGTACTAGAATTCTTAAAGATAAGAAATAAATGATATATCAACTTGAGCATATATATTGATGCATAAAATAATTCCACCTCACAATAAACTAAAGAAGGTAACCACTCAGAGTCATGATACATTCTTTGAATAAGTAAATAGTGGTCTAGATCCTCATTAGCACATCATACTCATAGATTATATTTAAAATATCAATGAAAACATCTTTGTTTACCATTGTATAATATTCTAGGCATTGTTTAGGAAAATAGTCAAAAGATCTTGACTATGATTTATGTGAGCGGCAGCTTAATTAGTGGAGATATGGAAATTTTGGTGCCACCTGGCCTGGTTAGTTTCCTGCAGGGTCACATGAAATTCAGGTGTATGCAAATATCAAATGCTACAGTAGAATATGTAGCTTTCTTCATGGGACTGTCGTGAGGTTTATAAATAAAATATTGTAAGGGTCTGGCCAATATTAGGAACTTATAAGCTATTACCTACTATAATATTATCCCTGTGATTGTCCTTTAGACTAGAGGTTTTCACACTGTAATATACATACTTTTAGGGGCACACAAAGACTCTTTCAGAACTAAAAGGGTTAGACTATGGTTAAGGAAATCAACTTGCATATCCTCAACTTTTATAAGCACCCCTTCCTAAACTCTATCCTTATAAGAGAACTGGAATAGCCAATGGTGTAAATCCCTGTCTGAGATGATATGTCCCAAATCAGCTGTGAGGCAGAGAAAATAGGCAGCTTCAGTCATTTGTTCTAGTCAGCTCTTCATCTGATTGGATAATGCTTACCCACGATAGCGAGATAAATTTACTTTTCTTAATCTAAGAGTTCAAATGCTAATCCCATCCAGAAACACCCTCACAACACGTAGAAATAATGACTAATCTTGGCACTCAATGGTCAGTCAAGTTTAAACAAACAAATTAAATATTTTGAAAGATTTCAACAATGTCTAAAGAGTTAGGTCATGTATTCTTTGCAACTAATTAAACTTATGAAAAACATTTTTGATTATCAAAATAAAAATGTGTGGCAGGTTAACTCCAGAGGGAAAATATGTACTTTTATAATGGTGGCATCTGGTAATCACATTCTAAGCAGTTATCAAACTTACTGTAACAAAGAACAGACAATGTGACATATTGTGGTATCTTATTGAGACAAGGCAACACCTATACTTGCCACAAATGTTTAACTTTTAGACCTAAATTTCCATTTACTGGCAACATAAAGGGTACATAAATAAGTTGGACAACACTATGAGAAAGCAATTAAACAAAGTCATATTGTGAGTTTTTCTATGGAGAATTGTTCTGGTTGCTTCAGCAAAGTTAATGTCATGAAAAGAAAAAAAAAGAAAGAAAGAAATTTTGGAAGATATAAAGTAGCTCTAGGTTAAATGTTTGCAAACAAACACAACAAATGCAATCTGTGGACTTGACTGGATCCTAGATTAAAATAATAACACAGTGAAAGATATTTAGGGCAATTAAGGAAATATGAATATAAACTAAAATGATGTTATGGAATTATTGCTAATTTTCTAGGTCATGACATGGTATTAAATTTTTTACAGAATGCCTTTATTCTTATGAAATTCATACTTAAATATTTTGGGGTGAAGTGTATTGATGTTCTTGATACACTATCAAATGTTTCAGGGAATTACAAGTGTGTGTGTGTGTGTGTGTGTGCGTGCGTGCGCACTGAGGGTGAGGGCACACAGCACATGTGTATAGGATAGCTGTAGAGTGACAGCCTATGTGAAAGAATTTTAACAATAAATCTGATGAAGGGTATATGGGTATAACTTTTCAACTTTTTGATAGGCTTGATAGATCTGATAGGTTTGACAATTTCCTAAATAAAAAGGTGGCTAAAATGTTATATGTAACCCTTCTAACATTCTAAAGGTATAGTGAGCAAAGATATGTAAACAAAAATCATTGATGAGCACTCTTTAAACAAAGCGACCCTTTAAGAAGACATATATGTATATCCATATGGAAAACATAATCCAAACTTCAACATAAATAAACCATCATGTAGTTCTGGGCTTTGTGATGTATTTTTATTCAGTATAGATTTTATCTTACTTGAGAACTCAATACAGTTACAGTTTGCCAGATTGCTTGCTTTGTAGACTATGCATCAAGGAAAGCATGAAAGTAAAGCATAAAAAGGCTTAAGCTTCAACATATGCTCAGAGAATAACTTCACATCTGTCCACTTCAGATGGTACCATATAAAATAACTAGATCTGTGTTTTTCTAAATTCATCTAACCTCACTGTCTAGTCCACTAATTTGCATACATAAAAATGAAGGATTTTTGCTTCTATTCATTACCTGTATTATACCCTAAAATCAGGTAAATACTAATTTTAAGATAAATATAAAAACTATTTTATAGTTTTTATATGAATTTTTTCATAATATGTCTGCTTTTCCATGATACTTTATTAGAGATAAATTCCTTTCCTTTTTTTTTTTTTTGTGTGTGTGGGCCTCTCACTGTTGTGGCCTCTCCCTTTGTGGAGCACAGGCTCTGGACGCGCAGGCTCAGCAGCCATGGCTCACAGGCCCAGCTGCTCTGCGGCATGTGGGATCTTCCCGGACCGGGGCAGGAACCCATGTCCCCTGCATCGGCAGGCGGACTCTCAACCACTGCGCCACCAAGGAAGCCCCCTTTCATTTTTTTAACTTGAGTAATATTGGGGGTGCAATAAAGACAATGACACAGAATATTTTGATGTGTTTTGTGTATGAAACTACAGTTTTGACCCCATCCCAATAAGCAGGTGTCATTAGTAATAGGGGTAACAAAAAAAAAAAAAAAAAAATATATATATATATATATATAGGAATAAGATCAATAGAACAGAATAGAGGGCCCAAAAATAAACCTACATAAATATAGTCAGCTGATCTTTGAGAAAGCAGCAAAGACAGTCCAATGGGAAAAAGATAATATTTCAACAAATGATGCTGGAACAACTAGACAACCACATGTCAAAAAATCAATCAAGACACAACTTTACCTTTCATGAAAATTAACTAAGATTGGATCACAAACCTAAATGTAAAATGCAAAACTATAAAACTCCTAGAAGAAAACCTAGGAGAAAAATCTAGGTGACCTTTGGTATGGAGATGACTTTTTAGATACAGCACTATAGGCATGGCCTTAAAAGAAAGAATTGATAAGCTGGACTTCATTAAAATCAAACATTCCTGTTCTGCTAATGATACTGCCAAGAAAATGAAAAGACAAGCCACACGTTGGGAGTATATACTTGCAAATGACATATCCAGTAAAGGACTATTATCTAAAATATATAGAGAACTTTTAAAACTCAACAATAAGGAAACAAACAACACAAGCTTAAAAAAAAAAGAAAAAAGGCCAAAGGTACCTTAACAGATATCTTAACAGATACCTCACCAAAGAGAATACACAGATGGCAAATAAGCCTATGAAAAGATGCTCTACAACATACGTCATCATAGAAATGCAAATTTCCCCAGAGCACAGCAAGAGGCATCAGACCCAGGAGCTAGGACTTTCTGTGAAGGAGGCCTATTAGCTAATCATCATGACTGCAGCCTGAGACGCAGGCTTCTAATTAAACATGCATCTAAAGGCTGACTGTAATTCTTTCCAGAGACATCTGGGGCATTCTTCTTCTCCTGTGCTCCAGAACATGAGTGCCTTCTGGAGGGGAGCATTACAGGTGGCTGGTGTCCTGGTTTTTATACCTGGTGCTGCAGTTTTTGAAGCTGCCACCCAGATGATACCATTGATTACCTGACTCTTGTGGTGTGGAAGGCTCACATTCCTGGGTCCCATAGCACAGCAGCAATCAGGGAGACCATTCTTGGCAGGCTGCCACCAACAGGGCACTGTCCAGACAGCAGATTGAGGTACACTCCCAGTCTTCCTGTAAAGGAGGCCTCTTGCCTTATTCTGGAGCTTCAGACTAAGGGATAGGCTTCAGGTTTGGCACACATTGAGTGGACTATGAATTTGTTCTCAAAAAGGTAGGCTGTAGACACCATCTTGGGACTCCATCCCTCTGTCTTGTTCCAGCTTGCCAGTGTCTCCCATACAAGAGCTTATACACTTGTTTGGAGCTTTCATTTTTATGATTGCCACACAGGGAACACTATCAGATTACCTGGAGGGGTGGTGGTATGCTTGTAGTCCCAAGGATCAGTATATATTTGCATACATTTTTTTGAATTTTATTTTATTTATTTATTTTTATACAGCAGGTTCTTATTAGTTTTCTATTTTATACATACGGGTGTATATATGTCAATCCCAATCTCCCAATTCATCCCACCATCACCACTCCCCACCCCTGACTTTCCCCCCTTGGTGTCCATACATCTGTTCTCTGCATCTGTGTCTCTATTTCTGCCTTGCAAACAGGTTCATCTGTACCATTTTTCTAGATTCCACATATATGCATTAATATATGATATTTGCATACTTTTAAAAGCTACTGCCTGAGGGTCTGGCTTCCAAACAGCCTGAATTTAGGTGCTGAGATACTCCTATGAGTGACACTGACCAGTCTTGGCACATCCTCAATTATTGGGAATCTGCCAAAAGTATAATAGGTTGCTTGGAAAGCAAAAATGTTTGAGAGATACCAGAGAGTTGGGGCCGGGTTGGACTACAAGTTTTATCTCTTAAACGAGGCCACTCCTTCAAGACTGGGAGAGGTGGTTATTTTATCTACTGTATAGATAAATCAACACAGAGAGTCAAGCAAAATGAAAACAAACAAACAAACAGAGGAATACATTACAAATGAAAGAACAAAGTAAAACCTTAGAGAAAAACCTTAATGAAATGGAGAGATGTAATTTACCTGATAAAGAGTCCAAAGTAATGGTCATAATCATGTTCATCAAGCTGGGATGAACACAGTGAGAACTTTAACAAAAAGATAGAAAATATAAGAAAGTACCAAATAAACATCGCAGAGCTGAAGAATTTAATAACTGAACTGAAAAAAATACATGAGAGGGGTTCAAAAATGTACTAGGTGAAGCAAGGAAAGGATCCATCAATTCAAAGACAAGGCAGTGGAACTCACCCTATCAGAGCAGCTAAAAGAAAAATGAATTAAAAAGAAAAGTGAAAAAAAGCTTAAGGGGCTTATAAGACAACATCGAATGAAGTAACATTCATTTATAGGGATTGCAGAAGGAGAAGAGAGAGAAAAGGGGGAAGAAATACTGTTTGAAGTAATGGCTGAAAATGTCTTTAACCTGGGGAAAGAAACAGACACCCAGAAACAGAAAGCCCAGAGAGTGGCAAATAAGATGAACACAAAGCTAAGATACATTGTATCACACTAAGATACATTGTAATTAAAATGTCAAAATTTAAAGACAAGGAGCAACAAGAGAAAAACAACTTGTTATGGACAAGGGAACTATCAGCATATGACTATCAGCAGATTTTTCAGCAGGAAATTTGCAGGCCTGAAAGGAGTGGCACAATATGGTCAAAGTGCTGAAAGAAAAAAATTCAAACCAAGAATATTCTACCTGACAAAGTTATCATTTAGAATTGAAGAAGAGTTTAAAGAGGTTTCCAGACAAAGAAAAGCTAAAAGAGTTCATCACCACTAAACTAGCCTTATAAAGAAATATTAAAGGGACTTGTTTAAGCTGAAAAGAAAGGGTGCTAATTAGAAACAAGAAAACATGAGCGAATACATCTCACTGGAAAGGTAAATATATAGTAAAAGTATTGGATTAATCAGTTATAAAGCTAGTATGAAGGTTAAAAGACAAAAGTTAGTAAAAATAACCGTGATTGCAATATTTAGTTAAGGGACACACAAGTGAAGTGTGACATCAAAAATAAAATGGGAAGGGGGAAGACTAGAAGTGTTAAACTTTAGAATATGATTGCTTAAGTTGTTATCAACTTAAAATACACTCTTATAGATATAAGTTGTTATATATAAACCTCACTGAAATCAAAAAGCAAAAACCTATAGTAAATATACGAAAGATAAAGAATTCTAAGTGAAGAACTACAAAACAGCCAAAAAACAATTAACAAAATGGAACAAGTACATACCTATCATAATTTAAATGTAAATGAGCTAAGTCTCCAATCAAAAGACACAGAGTAGCTGAATGGATTAAAAAAAAAAAAAAGACTCATCTATCTGCTGCCTACAAAAGATCCACTTTAGATGTAGGGATACAGGCAAGTTACAAGTGAAAAAATGGAAAAAGGATATTCCATGCAAATGAAAAGCAAAAGAAAGCTGGAGTAGCTATACTTACATCTGACAAAATAGACTTTAAGACAAAGACTGTAATATGAGACAAAGATGGGTTTTACATAAATAAAAATAGGCCAATCCAAGGAGAGGATGTAAACATTGTAATTTTTATGCACCCAACATAGGACCACTTAAATATATAAAGCAAATGCTAACAGATGTAAAGGGAAAAATAGACAGAAATACAGTATTAGTAGGGAATTTTAATACCCCATCTACATCAATGGATAGAGCATCCAGAGAGAAAAATCAAAAAGGACACATTGGCCTTAAATATCAATTAGATCAAATGAACTTAAGAGGCATATACAGAATAATACATCAAAAAGCAAAAGAATACATGTTCCTGTCCTCAAATGCACAGCAACATTTTTGAGGCTAGACCATGTTAGGTCACAAAACAAGTCTCAATGAATTTAAGAGGACAGAAATCATATCAAGCATCTTTTTTGACCACAATGGTATAAAACTAGAAATTAATTACATGAAGTAAACTGGAAAATTCACAAATACTGGAGATTAAATCACATGTTATGAAACAACCAATGGGTCAAAGAAGAAATCAAAAGAGAAATTAAAAATTACATCAAAACAAATGGAAATGTAACATACCAAAATTTGTGGGATGCAGCAAAATCAGTTATAAGAGGGAAGTTCATAGCCAAAATATCTACCTCAACAAACAAGAAAAGTCTCAAATAAATAACCTAACTTTACACCTCGAGGAACAAAAAAAGAATGCACAAAGCCCAAAATTAGTAGAAGGAAGGAAATAGCAAAGATTAGAGGAGAAATAAATGAAAAAGAGATTAAAAAGACAATAGAGAAGATCAATGAAATTAAGTGATTGTTTTTGAAAAGATAAACAAAATTAATAAGACTTTAGTTATATTCACCAAGGAAAAAAAAAGAGTGAGGTTTCAAATAAATAAAATTAGAAATAAAAAAGGAGATCTTACAATTGTACCCACAGAAATTTAAAGGACCATAAATGACTACTCTGAACAATTACACACCAAAAAACTGGACAAGCTAGAAGAAATGGATAAATTCCTAGAAACATACAACATACCAAGATTAAATCATGATGAAATAGAAAATATCAACAGAATGATTACTAGTAAGGAGATTGAATCAGTAGTCAAAAACTTCCAACAAATAAAAGGCCAGGACCAGACAGATTCACTGATAAATTCTACCAAACATTCAAGGAAGAATTAATACCAATCCTTTTCAAACTCTTCCAAGAAAATAGGGAAGGGTACCTTCAGAACTCATTTTATGTTGCCAAAATTATCCTGATATGAAAACCAGACAAAGATGCCAAAAGAAAAGAAAATTACAGGCCAATATCTCTAATAAATAAATATGCAAAAATCCTCAATAAAATATTACCAAGTAGAATGCAAAAATACATCAAAAGAATAATACACCATGATCAAGTGGAATTTACTCTAGGGATACCAGGCTGGTTCAACATCCACAAGTTTGTCAATGTGATACACCACATTAACAAATTGAACAGTAAAAATTATATGATCATCTCAATAGGTACAGAAAAAGCATTTGATAAAATTTAAAATCCATTTGGGATAAAAACCCTCAACAAAGTGGATATAGAGAAAATGTACCTCAAATTAATATAAGTCATATATGATAAACCCACTGCTAACATTATACTCAATGTGAAAAACTGAAAGCCTTTCCTCTAAGATCAGTAACAAAAAAAGAATGGCCAGGCTTGCCACTTCTATTCAAAATAGTATTAGAAGTCCTAGTCAGAGCAGTTAGGCAACAAATAGAAACAAAAGGAATCTAAACTGGAAAGGGAGAAGTAAAACTGTCACTATTTGCAGGTGAAATGATATATTATATAGAAAACCCTTAAGACTCCAGTGAAAACTGCTATAACTAATAAACAAATTCAGTAGAGTTACAGAATACAAAATCAATACACAAAGATATGTTACAAGGACAAAGTAAAAGAAGATAAATTAATAAAAATATTCATTTAAAATTGCATCTAAAATAATAAAATATCTAGAAATAAATTTAACCAAAGTGGTGAAAGATCTGTGTATAAAAACCTACAAGACATCAGTGAAAGAAATTGAAGCAGACATAATTAAATGGAAAGATATTCGGTTTTCATGGATTGGAAGAATGAATACTGTTAAAAGTGTTCATACTACCTAAAGCAATCTACAGATTCAATACAATTCCTATCAAACTTCTATCACATTTTTCAAAGAAATAGAACAAAAAATTTTAAAGTTTGTTTGGAACCACACACATACACAAAATAGCCAAAACAATCTTAAGAAAGAAGAACAAAGCTGGAGGCATCACAGTCCCTGGTTTCAAGCTATATTACAAAACTATAATAATTAAAACAGTGTGGCATTGACACTGAACACATTGATCAAAAAAACAGAACCCTCCCCCACCAAAACACACCTATATGGTCAATTCACTTATGACAAAGAAGCTAATGCAGAAAACTCAGTCTCTTCAATAAATGATGTTGGGAAAACTAGGCAGTCACATGCAAAAGAATGAAACTTGACCACTGTCTTTTACCATAGACAAAAATTAACTCAAAATGGACTAAAAACTTGATCATAAACCTGAAAACATAAAACTCCTAGAGGAAAACCAAGGAAAGAAGATCCTTGACATTGGTGTTGGTAATGATTTTTTTTTTAATATGACACCAAAAGCACAAACAATAAAACCAAAAATAAATAAGTGGAACTACATTATACTAAAAAGCTTCTGCACAGCAAAGAAAACTATCAACAAAATAAAAAAGCTACCTACCAAGTGGGAGAAAATATTTGCATATCATTTATTGGATAAGGGGTTCATATCCAAAATATATAAAGAGCTCATACAACTCAACAGCAAAAAAAAAAAAAAAAAAAAAAATTATATTAAAAAATGGGCAGGAGACCTGAATAGAGATTGTCCCAAAAAAGACATGGCCAATAGGTACATGAAAAGATTCTCAACATCACTAGTCAGCAAGAAATACAATTCAAAACCACAGTGAGATACCACCTCACACCTGTGAGAATAGCTGGTATCAAAAAGACAAGAAATAATGTGTCAGTGAGGATGCAGAGAAAGGGAATACCTAGTACACTGTTAGCAGAAATATAAATTGGTTGCAGCCTCTGTGAAAAAACAGTATGGAGGTTCCTAAAAAGTTACATATAGAACTACCACATGATCCAGCTATTCCACTTTTGGAAATTTAACTGAAGAAAATAAAAACACTAACTTGAAAAGATATATGCACCCCTATGTTTGTTGCTGCATTATTTACAATAGCCAAGATATGAAACTACATGTGTCCATGGAAGGATGAGTGGATAAAAAAGTGGCATATATATATATATATAATGTTGCTGTAAATGGCAAGATTTCATTCTTTTTGTGTGGGCGAATACTATTCCGTTATATATATATATATATATATATGTATATATATATATATATACATATATATATATATATATATATAACGGAATAGTATTCGCCCACACAAAAAGAATGAAATCTTGCCATTTACAGCAACATGTATGGATCTTGAGGGTATTATGTTAAGTGAAATAAGTCAGAGAAAGACAAATACCATATGATCTCTCTTATATGTGGAATCTAAAAATTAAACAAAAACAGAAACAAAACCAAGCCCATACATACAGAGAACAGATTTGTGGTTGCCAGAGACAGGGTGTAGGGGGTGGGAGAAGTGGTGAAGGGTGTATAAAAAGAAAAAAATAGAGAATAAATGGAAATTAAAACAGTAAGATACCACTACACATCTATTAGAATGGCCGAAAATAGGAACATTGACAACACCACATGCTGTTGGGAATATGGAGCATCAGGAACTCTGATTCATTGTTGATAGGCGTGAAAGATGATACAGTCACTTTGGAAGACAGTTGGCAGTTTCTTACAAAACTAAACATATTCTTAGATATGATCCAGCAATTATGCTACTTGGTATTTACCCAAAGGATTTCAACAAGGATGCCTGCTCAAAAACCTGCACACAGATGTTTATAGCAGTTTTATTCATAATTGCCAAAACTTGGAAGCAACTAAGAATACTTAGGAGGTGATGTTATTCAGTAGGTGAATAGATAAACAAACTGTGGTACATCCAGACAATGGAATATTATTCAGTATTAAAAAGAAATGAGCTTTCAAGCCAATAAGAGACCTGGAGGATACTTAAGTGCATATTACTAAGTGAAAGAAGCCAATATAAAAAGGCTATGTACTTATATGATTCCAAATATATGACATCCTGAAAAAGACCAAACTATGGAAAGAGTAAAAAGATCAGTGGTTGCCAGGAGCTGGGGAGAGGGCGGATTGAATAGGCAGAGCACAGAGGTGTTTTTTAGGTTAGTGAAACTACTCTGCATGTTACTGTAGTGGCGGATATATGTCATTATGCATTTATCCAAACACACAGAATGTACACCAGCAAGAGTGTACATTAATTAAGAGTCCTTAATGTAATTAAGAGTCCTTAATGTAAAGGATGGAATTTGAGTGATGATGATATATCAATGTAGATTTATCAGTTGAAACAAATGTACCACTCTTGGTGGGGGATGTTGATAATGGAGGAGACTATGTATGTATGGGGGCAGGAGTATACAGGAAATCTTTGTACCTTCAGTTCAATTTTGCTGTGAACCTAAAACTGTTGTAAAAACAAAGTCAATTAATATACATATATAGATAGATGCACAGATAGATAGAGATGATAGATAGGTAGATATATGATAGATAAATAGATGATAGATATAGATGATAGACAGTAGATAGGAAGATAGATGATAGATAGATAAATAGATGGTATATACATGATAGATAAATAGATGATAGATAGATAGATAGATAGATAGATGATAGAGACAGAGAGAGATGAATCACCTTAATCCATTATCATGATAAAACAATAACAAAATATAAAAATAAATGCTTTTAACTAATAGTCTGTTGATGTATCAATAACATCATTTTAGTATA
>NW_020171990.1:564558-703586 GCF_003031525.2 Neophocaena asiaeorientalis asiaeorientalis
TACTCCCACTTAATGCATTCAGCAGACTTGTGTCTTGTGTTGAGTGCCATTTTGTAACTTGATTAGTTCTGCACTAGAATCCATAGATAAAAGGTACAGCTCCTGCTCTCCAGGTAGTCTCAGGATAGAGTGGAAACAGTTAAGTCAGCCAAAGATGAGAACACAGGTAAGTATGATAAATACATCCATGGTTCTACACTAAGAAAAATACTTAATCTTTAATTTAAGGGCAAGGCAAGCGGGATCACAAAAAAAGCAGTGTGGTTGTGTGAGTTTTGAAGGACTAAAGTGAAAACACTGAAGTAGAGGAAGAAGGGCAGAAAAAACTGGTGTTCCTTTAAGCCACCGCAGCTAGTGAAGCATTCTGGAGAAGTCACACCATTTTGCATATTGGTGCCATTACAGTTATTTGTCTTATACCTTAGTTTAGCTACTGATGGTGCTGAGAAATAATTTGTTTTCCTTAAACAGCTCTTTTTCTCCATTTAAATTATTAAAGAATTTTAATATTCAATAGACAGTATAATATAATAGTTGAAGACAGGAGGTCAAATTGCCCAGATTCACTCCAGCATCATATACAAACTGTTTATCTTTGGGCAAGTTATTTATCTCTCTGTCTCAATTCCATCATTTGTAAAACAGAAGTAATAATAGCACCTACTTCTGAAAATAGTTGTGAAATTTAAAAACATAATATTTGTAAAATATTTAGCACATCATCTAACATGGAGTTAGTAGTCAATGTATTAATTTATTATTGTTCTTTCATCAAATCCAATGCCCCTCCACTAGTCCCTGCTCCTTGAACTTAACAGTACCTGTTACTTCACTGAGATAAGTGAAGCCAGCAGGTAAGGAAATTCTCTTCTTACATCCTAGGTGCTAAATGCCTGAGTTTGGATCCTTCTTTAACTCTCAATGGCATCCTTAATTCTGTGAACCTCTTTCCTTCAGGGTTCTGGATACCATGTCTTCCTTTGTGTTCCTGTCTCCAACCTTACTCCATTTTTTCTTTTTAGGTTTTCAACATGTTCCTTTCCTACTGGTTCTCTTCTATGGACTTTTAAACACCTCTTGTTTCTTCTGTCTCAAAACACTAAAATGAATAACCTTCCCTGGATTTGATGCTTCTCTCTGGCTAGCCCTCAGGGCATTTCTTCATGGTTAAAGTTAAGCAGGAATTGTTCATTCTCAAATATCATTTTATGGAATCGGATTTCAGGTCATCACATTCCATTGAAAAATTGCCTTTAATCTATTAATGACATAAAACATTCTAGTGAATATTTTATTTTCAAGTGTTCCATCAACTTTTATAGCATTTAACCAACTGTTATCTTCATTTTTTTATTTTTTGAAATTCTCTCACCCATTTGCTTTAGTGGCACCAATCTCTTCTGTTTCCCTCCTGTCTTTCTGGATTCAATGCTTTCTCATCCTTTTATTATTGGTGACCCCAAAGTCCTTCCTTTTTTTTCACTTTACAATATATCCTGACATGACCATATTCTAACTATTCATTTCAACTCCTAACTGTGTACTACTGAGTCTTAAGTATCTATTTTTCTATTCAGACCTCCCTTTAAATCATCAGAAACTTTATTCTGTTTGAATTACCTATATGTACCTCCAACTCCACAATTCAACAACTGAACTAAGTGTATTTTTCCAATCTGCTTCTTTTTCCTTTCTTCCAGTTTCATGAAATGGCACAGTCATCCCACAAGTCACCTAAGTTCCAAACTTCAAAATTACTTGAAAATTCTCTGTCACTCTCTAAAATTTGACACTAATCCCCATAGAGTTCACTTCTCCATCTGCTTAGATGAAGTCTTCATTACTTTTGGTTTGTACTGCTGCAGCAGCTGCTTAATTAGTCTTGAGAAATAGGACATGTCACAGTCTCTATATCCCCACCGTCTGAGTTCAACTCTTGCCTCTTCCACTTTATAGCTGTGTGACATTGGCAATTTATTTATCTCCCATTCCTCAACCTCTGAATTTATAAAGTGGGGATAGTCATAACATCTATATCCTGGGGTTATTGTGATAATTATATTAACATGTGCAAACATGACATAAAGTAAATGCTGTATCAGGGTTAGTTGCTATGTTAGCTCCCCATAAAATGTTTACTCATAGCTTTCAAGACAAATTTTAAACGTTTAAAAAACTTTGCACATAAATAACTTTATGATTTCAGCCCCACCTTTAATTTATTACAGTTATCTCTTGCCCCTCCCCAGAAAGCACTCTGAGATTCAGCCACAATGTTATACTTCAACCTTACATAATGTTGTTTTTTATTTCCATACCTTTAATCCTGTTTACTTTGTTTTTTTAACATTAGGATTTAGTAGTCATAGGTGTGTGTGTGTGTGTGTGTGTGTGTGTGTGTGTGTGTGTGTGTGTTGTCATAGATGGCTAGAGTAATTTCAGAGGACTGTAAGAGATTTTTCTGGGGTGAAGTTGTACAGCACTTTTAGAAGACAGAGAAGTGTCAGTACTGACCTGCATTTTTTAGGGTGTTCTTACTTGTATAAAGGTCAGTGCATTTCCTTAGAAAAGTTTTGAGTTCTGAAACTAATATCTTCATCAAAACATGCAAGAAATCATTTAACATTTCTGTACCATATTTTTATTCATCTCACATATGTGTGTGTGTGTGTGTGTGTGTGTGTGTGTGTGTGTGTGTGTGTGTGTTGTCATAGATGGCTAGAGTAATTTCAGAGGACTGTAAGAGATTTTTCTGGGGTGAAGTTGTACAGCACTTTTAGAAGACAGAGAAGTGTCAGTACTGACCTGCATTTTTTAGGGTGTTCTTACTTGTATAAAGGTCAGTGCATTTCCTTAGAAAAGTTTTGAGTTCTGAAACTAATATCTTCATCAAAACATGCAAGAAATCATTTAACATTTCTGTACCATATTTTTATTCATCTCTAAGATTAAAGCATTTAACACTTAAGGGTCTGCCAAACAGGGGTGACATAAAAGTGAAATGATACCATGTGTGAGATAGAGTTTTTTCAAGGAATAAAAATATTTTCAAGAAGGTTATGGTAATATTATATTTCATTTCTATAATAAATATATAATATGTGTATATGTATGTATGTGTGTATGCATATACCCTACTGCTTCCAGTTCAATGATGAATTCGGATCATGTTTGTGAATCACTTCTTATTAGTGTAATTAGTATAAATTACTTTAAACTAAATTTTTAAAAATATTTTTTGTTTTTCTTAATTGTTTATGAGTAATTCAGTATGTATTATAATACTGTGTATATTGCTCTAAAATTGTTTAAAATACTGTGAAACAACAATACATACTTCTAGAAAACTACTCCAAATAAAGGGGAAAATAAGCTAAAATGTCATGTTTACCAGCATATTTTTTTCCCATGAAAATGAATGTTTTGACTATCTGTTCATTTTCTTTAGCCCTTCTATATTTTAGCCCTGCAAGCTAGCTGAAAATTCATAAATACCCAACATTATCATTATTCATACTACATTTTTGTAAGTCTTCATAATGTTTTAAACACACTGTTATTTATAAAGGTTCCATAGTAATTGGAATAACATTTTGAATCTTAGAGATTCTCATTATAAATGCATGAATGATGCTATAAAAACTATGAAAAACACCTAGACTTTATTTTACATTTCCTTCTCTGACTTTATTTTACATTTTCTTCTCTCTTTCACTAGCTTTCAATTTGACAGAACCAGCGATGATTTTCTTAGCTGTCATTCTCAAAATATAACATTTCTATACTTTTCCTCTTAACCATTTTTTTTTTTTTTTTTTTTTGCGGTACGCGGGCCTCTCACTGTTGTGGCCTCTCCCATTGTGGAGCACAGGCTCCGGATGCGCAGGCTCAGCGGCCATGGCTCACGGGCCCAGCCACTCTGCGGCATGTGGGCTCTTCCCGGAGCGGGGCACGAACCTGTGTCTCCTGCATCGGTAGGCGGACTCTCAACCACTGCGCCACCAGGGAAGCCCTCCTCTTAACCCTTTATCATCTAATAAATGCTATTAGAATTCTTATTAGGACTGTACCAGAGTATTCTGACATTCTTCAAACAAAAAAACAATGAATATTAGGACTTCCCTGGTGGTGCAGTGGTTAAGAATCTGCCTGCCAATGCAGGGAACACAGGTTTGATCCCTGGTCTGCGAAGATCCCACATGCCGCAGAGCAACTAAGCCTGTGCACCACAACTACTGAGCTTGCACTCTAGAGCCCATAGGCTACAACTAATGAGCCAACGTACTACAACTACTGAAGCCTGCGTGCCTAGAGCCCATGCTCCCCAAGAAAGACAAACTACAGAAATGAGAAGCCTGCACACCTCAAGGAAGAGTATCCCCTGCTCACCACAGCTAGAGAAAGCCCGTGTGCAGTAACAAAGACCCAACACAGCCAAAAATAAATAAATACATTTATTTTTAAAAAAGACAATGAATATTACAGCAACATACAATGATCGATTTTTTATAAAGTTGCTCATTCATTTTAACTTCAGTATTCACTCTCCTTTTTCCTCAGAGTTTTTTTATTAACTTTGATTATTATGAAACTGGATTATATCCTATTATTTAAACAGAAAATTAATATTAACACTAGAAATATCAATCCTTTTCAGCTCATTTTTTGTCTCAGTTCTTCAGGATAAAATCATTAATTTTTCTCATTCAAACATATGAATTCACATAAGCATCTGAAAAATGAAGGCATATTTTATTATTTGATATTCTTTACCAATACTTTTTATTAGCATTTTACTTTTGGAATATATATCCCTAGAGACAACCTAATATTTAATATATTTTCTCTCCTCAAATTTGATTTCTAGCTCTCCATATATTAGCCACCAAGTAAATGCAAGCTATTATGCAGAGAATTGTTTTGTTGCAGTTATAAACCTTAGGTTATATACCATAAACTAATTTTAAATCACCACTTTTGGTGTCTATAACAAGTAGAGATAAAATGGCTTGTTTTATTAAATCTGGAATTTACCACATGCAGAAGCCTATATTTTACAGGTATGGAATTTATTTTATATTTATAGTGCAAACTGCATTATAGGCATCTGTGATATAGCAAGCTTCTACCCTACTAGTGCAAAATTAATACATCCTAGAAATTTGTTATTTACCAGTTTTCAAATATTTTATAATATTATAATGCAAATATGATACTGAATTCCTATAGGAAACTATGTAACATGATGCATTTTGTATACCAATTTGGAAGAAAACCCAAATTATTAGAGACCAAAAAACAGATATAAGCTTTTCAAATGCAGAGAGCAATGCTTCCAATCCGTGAGGTAACTTACACTCTGATAAAATAAAGATGAGAATACTGTGCTATTTTTACACTACCATGTGACCCTTTCCCCAAGTTACCAACAAGGAAAACCTTGTGGTGGGATACCAAAGCTTTATTATGCCCCAGACTAATTAAAAGACTTGTGAGAAACCTCTCTACAGTCAAGCAGAATAACAATGTAACATGTAATCACAAGTGGCATTTTTGATGGGTTCTCCAACTTCCTTTCTTCTCTTTTTGTCAAAAAATATTTTTAAAATGTTTAGAATTCTTTTCAGTGTTGTACATTGAAGTGATATTTTGTCTTTAAGGAAGTTTTTGACTATTTATATTTATTCTTCATTTACTTACAAATTAATAGGACACCAGATTTTGGTGTTCTTGATCTTCATTTCCTAATATTTTTAAGTGTTATGTTTCCATATCCAGTCTAAGAATCATCATAGAGTGAATTATAAACAATATACCAGAATTTACATGCAAATAATATTTAAATGAGGAATAAAAAGGCAAACAGTAAGTTGTCATATGTCAAAAATATAAAAAGTATGGTATACAGAGGAGTTTTAAAAATCTCTAGGAGTTTCTAGCACAATCACAGCTTTCATAATACCTACTACCATACAAATTATATCTTTGTGCCTACCTTTCTCCTTCCAAAGGCCACCAAACCAGCCCTCTGAAATGACATTCCTGGAATTTATGGGCAGGAGAATGTTCTTAAGCAAAATCTGCCTTGAGAACCAACAAACTTAAATTTCTGTCAATAAATTAAAGTAGAAATCCATCAATATGTTAATAAAATGGAGAGTGAAAGATGTAGGTAACTACAATTTCAAGACTCCACTTTAAAAGGTAGACATTAGAGGGTGAAAATAGTTAAGAGAATATGAACTTAAAGCAATAAAAATGGAAAATAATGAAAATACAAACTGTTGGGAAAGAAGACAAATGCTAAACAGAAGCAAACTTTTTGCTCCTAAATGGCAAAGGAAAATGTGGGGAATTATACAAAATAGGACA
This sequence comes from Neophocaena asiaeorientalis asiaeorientalis, assembly GCF_003031525.2. Lineage (NCBI taxonomy): Eukaryota > Metazoa > Chordata > Mammalia > Artiodactyla > Phocoenidae > Neophocaena > Neophocaena asiaeorientalis. Next base: position 570,931 of record NW_020171990.1, read on the forward strand.
GCTAAACACAAAATAAAACAAAATGTGGAAGGCTTCATAACCATTAAATTTTTCTGGAAAATGGGCTAATTATGAAAATTTCAAGTTTAATAGAATTTTTAAAATATAATTCTGGACCCAGTATTAATAAATTCATAGTGACTCTACCAGTATTACACATAGTATATGATTATTGAGAGCAAATATTTGCTCTCTACATTTGGAAGAATATAGACAGCCTTCAAAGAATGCTATAGACAATTTGAATAATAAAAAGTAACAAAATTTAGTTAAATTTTGCCTGAATAGAGTAACAAATATTTGAAGGGGAAAGTGAGTTCTAAGCCTGAACTTTTTCAAGAGCTGGATTATCTTACCTAAAAAGATTTATGCAACATTATTTATCTGATTTTCTCTCTCAAGTGGGGATCTGCACTTGTAAAAATAATAATCAGAACAGTGATATTTACAGCAAAACTCTCAAGGTAGGGCTTGACCCATCTCTTGGAACCACCAGCCAATGTTAATGACTGATGGCAGAAACCTAACTCCTCGTTTCCTCTTTTTTTTTTTTTTTCCTTCTTCGCTGTCAGAAAAGATGCTTTTCAAGATGGAAAAGGCAGAAAAGCCATTGGCTAGGGCAAATAAAATAACAGCAAGGAAGGAAAGTGTATAAACACTCAAAATATGTTTAGTATCTGGTTTAGACATTTTATACTAAAATTCTAAGCATTCAAATGAGGTTGTCTCCGTTTTTTTTGAAGCATATTAACAATCAGGAAAGAATCCATAAGGCTAGAGAAAAACAAATATGCTGCTTTCCAAAAGGGGGGAAAATGTTTTCAGACTATATTACAATAAGCTTGACATTAATGATGGAAAAGTGGAATAAATAATTTTAAGGTTTTGTGAACTCTAGGAATCAGTGGTCCTTATTCATGATTTGCTAGATTAATTTGGACAACCAAATAAATGTTATAGAGCATGTATCTTTATTTCATGAAGATATTTTATTTTTCCACTGAGATAAAGTAAAACAATAAGTGCATATGAAAGAATATTTGTTATTAGTTGAATAATTTTATAAAAAACTGTTGAAGAAGAGAATGATGGGAGGTTTTAAACTGTTCTTTTCTTGGGTTTGATTATTCAATAGTTTTATCTATTAGTTTGCCAAAGTTTAGAACTCACACTCATCAAGTTTGTGTAATTGCAAACTGGAAAATATTGCAAAATTTTATGTGACATAATCCAAAAGAATGCTGGCAGGCTGTATTGATCAAGGGGATGTTTAGTAAACACGTAAACTCTGCACTGGCTCCAAAAATAAATGAATGAAGAATACATGAGTAGTGTCTTCGTAGGGCTGTATGTTGTGCACAATTCAGGGTTTTAGTTGACAGTGGCAGTCCTGCACTCTTTTTTTTACTGTCATTATCCAGATTTAGTTGTGGGCCTATGACTTTAGGATGAAAAATAGACAAACATTAATTCATTCTATGAGGACTACAGTTAAAGATGGTATAGCCAAGATAACAATTAATCAATTAGTACTTATCTATTAATGGAAAAACAAAGAAAAACATGACCTCAAAGTGTATTGCCTAGTTCAATGCTATCGTTGAGATATGTCATGTGCAAAGTTAAGAAAAATCATTTGACTCTCAATAGACAAGAATTTTCACAAATCATCTATATTTTCACTGCATGTAAGCGTCATCTAAGATACCATTTCTACTAGTTTAATAAAAAAAAGATAAATTATTTGGCACTCCAAACACATTTTGACTTAAAAGATTTATACAAAATTAACTTTTAAGTTAAGCTATATTCTAGGTAACATTTGACTTTTTTGTATTTCTATGCATATAGAAAATGATAGCCTAAAATAAATGTTTTGGTTTAATTTTACACTAAATGTTCAATTAAATCATCAGTATAGAGTGATGGAAACAAAAATGAACTCTATTTTCCAGTTATCCCTCCCCATTTTCTTCAATGAGTACATCAAATTTGAAAAAATAGAAATAACTCTAAGATTAGAAAACTTGTTGATTTTACATTCATATGCTGTATATTTCAGCTGGATCCTACAGGAAAATAAGATAGTCTTAAATTTTTGGAAGGAAATAAATAGAACATGGAAAATTAACAAAAAGTGAAGAATTTTTATTTATTTCCAAAATGAATTTCAAATATTTTGGTTCATAAATATTTTAAAAGCCTAGAAATTAATGATATTACAATGTCTACAATTGGGTTAATTTCTGTCTTTAACTTTGAATTTTTCTGCATACTTAGCATAAATAATCTGTAAGTCTTCATTTTCTTTTGTAAGGACTGCTTTGCAACTCTGTCTGTAATTCCATTATGAGGATTTCAGTTGTATTTTTGTTTGCACATTATGGAATGCAGACTAGCCAGTGAAGGGATTACGGCAGAATATCTTTCGACACTCAGACTCATAGACACATTGCTGAAAAAATTACAACTTAATGAATATTTAAGACACATTGTTTAGTTTTCATACCTGTTGCTGAAAGGACTATAAATTAATAATATGAGAAGTATTTAAAAGGGAAACATAAAAAGAATAATTTAGAAATTTTGAGAAACAAGCTTTTAACATTAGAAATTACCTATTTTTTTTGTCAATGAAGATGTCTCTGGGGAGTCAGTGTAAAAAGTAATAGAGACAGTGAAAAGAAAATTTTGACTGGAACTCACTATTGGGCATTTGCCTGAAGGAGTTCATTTTATTTATTTGTTTATTTGATGCATACAATCCAAAAATATTGCCAGATTCCATGGTGATGTCTCCATCCTTATCTTAATGGATCTATCAAATGTATTTAATGAACTTCATTTTATCAAACTTTCTTTCTTTGGCCCTTTGAGGCACCAACATCTCACAGTTGTTTTTGTTTGTTTGTTTTGTTTCTGTCTTTAACTTTTCTCTGGCAAGTTCTTCTTAGCTTCATTTGCTGGTTCTTCTCAGGACTCCGTCCTTGGACATTTTACCTTTGCTACATGTGTTCTCTATCTATGTGATCTGCCCCAGTGGCATGGTTTTAAATACTGTCAATAAAAATTATGGTACCCAAGTATATTACTCAAACTCTTAACTCCTCCAGAATTCAAGAAGGTATATCCAATAGCCTAACTGACATTGCCACTTGGCTATATTCTGACACTGAACTCTTGTTTATATTCATTTCTCCTGTCTTTTTTTCAACTAGGTATGGTTCAAAATCATTCCACAAGTTGCTAAGGTCAAAAACCTTTAAATAATCCTGTATTCCTTTTTTTACCCTCATACTTCACATCCAATCTAACCACATACTCTCTCAGTAGTACGTTTGGAAAATATCCCAAACACTTATCTTCTTTGATACCACCCAAATTCAAACTGCTATTCTTACTTGTAGTGGTCTCTTGTAACAGGCTTCTAATTGGTCACCTTGATTCCACCTTTGTCCAAGGAATCTCTTCTACACATAGCAGCTAGTGAACTTTCTAAAGCATGAACTTGTAATAGCTTTCCATCTTACCAAAAATCTTACTAGGCCTACAGAACTTATGGAATCAAGATTCTTGCTATCTTTATGATTTTATCTCCCACAACAATCTCCCTTGTTCTTCCACTCCAGCTACACAGGCTTCCTTTTTATTTCTAAACCATCAAGCATTCTCCTGACTCATTTTTTTCTCTTCTGGGAAACCACTCTTCCCAGATATATACATACTCTGCTTACTCTCTTCCTTAAGTTACACTTAAATCACCAGTTTACCAGAAAATGGTAACTTTCTTTCTCTTTTCCAGCTTTATTCTTCTACTTGATATTTTTCCCAACTTGGCTTGTCTCCCTTTCATCTCAAAGGTAAGCAACATGAGAACAGGAACTTCTTTTGTTTACTGCTGTAAATACGTAAAATCACATAATGTGCATTTTCTGAATAAATAAATGAGTATCTGAAAAAATAAACAGCAACAAAATATGCATATTGATTTCACATTACAGATGAGAAAATTGAAGTTCAGATGAAGAGAGGTTTAATAGATGACAATTACACTGTAGTAAGATGCAGCATCCCTGTCTCACCTTAGTTACCCTTCTCCAATGCTGGCTTACTACTCAACAGCTAGAGGCAGCCCATACCCAAGTTGTTGGAAGGTAGTAGAATTTAGGTCATTATTTCAGTATTTTGAGCCCTTCATCTCCTGCCTTTCTATCACAAAAGCCACTTTCTTTTTTTTTTTTTTTTAAACATCTTTATTGGGGTATAATTGCTTTACAATGGTGTGTTAGTTTCTGCTTTATAACAAAGTGAATCAGCTATACATATACATATGTTCCTATATGTCTTCCCTCTTGCGTCTCCCTCCCTCCCACTCTCCCCATCCCAGCCCTCCAGGCTGTCACAAAGCACCGAGCTAATATCCCTGTGCCTTGCGGCTGCTTCCCCCTAGCTATCTACCTTACTACGTTTGTTAGTGTGTATATGTCCATGACTCTCTCTCGCCCTGTCAAAACTCACCCTTCCCCCTCCCCATATCCTCAAGTCCGTTCTCCAGTAGGTCTGCGTCTTTATTCCTGTCTTACCCCTAGGTTCTTCATGACATTTTTCTCCTTAAATTCCATATATATGTGTTAGCATACGGTATTTGTCTTTTTCTTTCTGACTTACTTCACTCTGTATGACAGACTCTAGGTCTATCCATCTCATTACAAATAGCTCAATTTCATTTCTTTTTAAGGCTGAGTAATATTCCATTGTGTATATGTGCCACATCTTCTTTATCCATTCATCCGATGATGGGCGCTTAGGTTACTCCTCCCGTGGAGGGGCTTCCTAGTGTGTGGAAACTTTTCCTCCGTCACAGCTCCCTCCCACTGGTGCAGGTGCCGTCCTTATTCTTTTGTCTCTGTTTTTTCTTTTTTTCTTTTGCCCTGCCCAGATACGTGGGGAGTTTCTTGCCTTTTGGGAGGTCTGAGGTCTTCTGCCAGCCTTCAGTAGGTGTTCTGTAGGAGTTGTTCCACGTGTAGATGTATTTCTGGTGTATCCGTGGGGAGGAAGGCGATCTCCGCGTCTTACTCTTCCGCCATCTTCAAGGTCCCCCCCACAAAAGCCACTTTCTTAAGTCAAAGGAAAATAATTCAGGTTCCCCCAATATTTCATCTAACTTCTGAGCTTTTAAATGTGCTTTTCTTGTTGAGAAGCCTATCACATCACTTCCCTACCCTTTACTTATGCAACTCTTAGTGATTTCTTAAAACACGATTTATGAATCTTCTCTTCCATGAACCCTTGATTGATATTCCCTAATCCTCACCCCCAGAGACTGAATCAAATTAGATTCCACCCTTCTGATGTCATGGCACATTGTATATTTGTCATTAAAAGCACTGTTGCCTTGGATTATTTGTCTTCCCACCAACTTCTTAATGGTAGAAGCTGTATCTTGAATATATTTTTTAATGTTTTTATTTTCAGTATCTAAAATTTCACATGCTTATGGAATAAATAGATAGGATTTTTCAAAATCCTGAAAATAGGGTAAATTTAAGAAAGACAGTGAATGTTATCTCACTTTTTTTAGATAAAGCATCATATAATCATGAAAATTAATGACAAATTAAAAATCTAAGAGAGAGAAGTACATTGTACTGCGAGAGTGATTGTTATAAAAGTGATCCACTTTTGAGGCTGCTTTCTATTATAGGTATACAATTTTTTAAATCAACAAGGACTAATTAATTTGATTACATCAAAATGACAGACATACTAATGAAAAATTAAATTTCTATCTCTTTTGGCATATATATTTAGTGCAATTCAAATACTTGATAGAGTTTTTTCTTCAAGCCACTAAAATGATAAATAATCAATCGTTATTATCAACGTCTGTGTAAGAGAAAAGAGGAAAGTAGCATGAGGAGAATAATTGTCAATGTAAATGAGAGCCATACAATTATGGGTGAGAGAACTCTGGAAGACACTGGGGAGGTATTAGGATAAATGATAAAATTTTCTGTCCTCAGTAGATTTTTTTTTTTTTTAATTTTTTTTAACATCTTTATTGGGGTATAATTGCTTTACAATGGTGTGTTAGTTTCTGATTTATAACAAAGTGAATCAGCTATACATATACATGTGCTCCCATGTGTCTTCCCTCTTGCGTCTCCCTCCCTCCCACTCTCCCCCTCCCACCCCTCCAGGAGTAGATTTTTAATGTATATGGTTATGTACATGCTTATTTAAGTGAATAGTCAGCTGTGCACATGAGTGTACCCAAATATGGGAGCCGTATCATCAGACACAGAAAATATACACATACTTATATGTCCACAAAAATTACAAAAATCTTTAAGACTTTGTAAAGATAGGACCCTAGGTGTGAAAGCTAACTATGAAACACAAGTGCATGTTCTCAAGTGAATTAAACATCTTGACGTTTCTCATAACCTTTATTCCTAAAAGGATGAGGATTCCCTCTATGAGTCAAAGAAGCCCCAAAATATTTATTTTTGAATAAACGTTCAAAATGAAACCTATGAAACGATCGTGACTACCTGCCTTTCAATGCAATAAATTGAGAATATGATTAAGCTGTGTAATAGGCACTTCAGAAAATGATACCTAAAATAAATACTTCTGAAGACTTTGAAGTTGGAAAATTTAAAGCTAGAACTCTTACAAGAAGAGTACACCATGATACTCAGGAAAACAGAATAACAAAGCCCCCATATCAGAATAAACCAATATATATTAATGCCACACTACATTCATTTTCAACATGGAGTCATAAACATCATAAATTTTATATGTCATCTGACACTTCAGAAAATGATACTCTAAAATAAATACTTCTGAAGATTTTGAAGTTGGAAATGTGACAAGAAATACAGGAATTAGACGTCATGCCTCATTAAAAAAATTTTCTATGGTTCATTAACATTTTGTTTTAATGAGTGAAGAAAGTTGCAACTTGTATAGGGATAGGTTTTAAACTTAACTAGTAATGTAAACATTAAAAACTGTACCATTAAAAATATGTTTCAACACCTCCTAAGAAAGCAACATACTTTTCTCAATGAGTCTGAAACTATCTGATTTTTCTTCAGAAAGAAAACCTCCCTTTGTTGTTGAGGCTGTTCTTTTTCAACATCAGATTTCTTACCTAATCTGTAGTTAGGAGTCAGGTGGCATAAAAATATGTATCTTAGCTTATGTAAAATATTCTCTCACTGAGAGAAACATTTGGAACCGAGACCATGAGAGGGACCAGGATGTTTATTCTTGCCAACTCCTGCTCAGAGCTCGAGCATGCACTCTCTGAGTGGAAATCTACAATTGCTTGTTTTATTCAACTTTATTCAAATGAATAAAATTCAAATTTTTTTAATTTTTCCATCTTTCACACTCTTTTCTCTTATTCAGCTCATTATTTGAATTGCCACATGTTCAGAGTATAAGCTTTCTTTTTCATAGCTAGAAATACATTGTTATAGTTTATAAGCAGCTGAATAAACTAATAAGATGTTGCACTATATACAATAATAAAAATAAAATTTTTAAGGGAAGCAAAGATCTCTTCACTATCCTCGTGGTGAGTGGATACGTCTGTATCTGTGTTCTTTTTCTTGTTCTGTGTTCTAATAAATGATTATGGTCTGTAAATATTTATTTTTTAAAATTACTTTAATGTGTAAAGTTAAGAAGTACTAAACAAGTTGAGATTCTTTGCTATTTAATGGCTCATCAACAAAGTTTAAATAAATTACAAGCAAAAGCCGATCCTATTTCCACACTCCTAGCTGAATTATAAAAAGATGCAAGTACCTATTTTTGGTATTTCCCTTCGTATTATTCAAATACTTCAACTTAAGTTCCATCATCATCTATTCTAGGTTATACTGTTTTTAAAGTAGATATTTCCCATATATATGTCAGAAACTCAGAATGTAGGATTCACTTAAATAATGTGTACTTACATAGATATATATGTGCCTCTGTGTGTGATTTCCAGGAAAAGTTATTTTTTGAGCAGAATAGTATTAGAAGAAACATAATGAAGTCTAACTTCTATAATTTTATTGTGAATCTTAGAAGTAGATATTTTTCAAATCAAATGCACATGCTTATTTACCACAATATGACAAGTTTCAAATATATTTTTCCCATTCTAATTAATATCAGGGTTTTTTGATAGATGCTTATATTATTTATAGATTAAATTATCAGCAACAACACCTATGAAATCTGAGAAAACACTGGATTCGTAATTGCAATCAGGTAATTTTCCTAAAACTACATTTTAACAATAGTGTCGTAGCTCTTATGCTTATCATTCATAATGCTATCAATTTTTATTAACCATAATCAAATATGGTAATGTATTCTGATTTAAGAGTAATAAGAAGAGGAATTTGGGCATATGTAAGATTAACTTGAAAATATCTTATGAATGTTCAGATCATTCTAATTAAGAAAATAAATACAATTTATCTTCAATCACTTCTTACTTATAGTTCTAAATTTCATGATTATAAAAGATATTTTCTTCTAACAAATCTTTTAAGAGAATAATTTATTATTTTCCATTCAGAATTTCTGTCAGAATTTCTTATTTTTCTTCTAATTAATAAGAAATATGATGATTCAAATTATTGCAGAATCCTATAATATGAGCCTTTTATACAATAAACTATGTGAAATTTGGCAATATATGATAAATATTAACATTTGACTACATGTCAACTTTATTTGCAGAAAAGTTTGTGATTTAAGCTACCTTATTTAATAATTACTGTTCTTTTGTTATAAACATAAATGTATATCAAAATTAAAAAAGGGTACAAATTATGTTTTAAAAAATTTAAGTATGGTGACCCTTTCATGGAACACCTGTTATTTTTCTTTAAAATAAATGTATAATTTTATAAGAAACACTAAATTGTAGCTAACACATTCTAGGCCTAAACAGCCAGGATCTTCTAAAACCCAAGTGATACACTATTTGAAACTAGATATTTATGCATTTATGTACTATTAAGCTATAAAAGTATCAAATTAGTAAATAACTATAGTTTATTACTGGTTATTAATCTAATTATTAATGTAAATAATTAATGAAACATAGAATAAGAAACATTTCTTAGGCATGGAATCTAGATTTTTTATATCTAAATTATTTGAAAATAATTTTTTGCTCTAATTACATTTTAAATATGAGCTTGTCAGTGTCTCAACTCTAACAAACCATAAGTAAGCAAAATTTTCCCTGGTATGTAGTGTAAAAGAAATGGGGTTTTGTGTAGGATATATCAAAAATAATTAACATCCTCTACAGTATTGCTATAGAAATAGTACAATCCTTTTCCAAAATACTGCCATTTAGAGTATCTCTTAGTAAAAACGAATACTGTAAACTTAAAATTCAATTTAATAAAATAAATATTGAGTGGAATGAAATAAATTAATTGAAACAGAAGTTCCTACATATACATTATTCAATTAAAATGTTGCCAGTAAAAATATTGATTTATTCAAAATATTAAGCACAAGCTACATATTGTTTTCTTTGAATAACTAATTGCTCAGTGTACTATGATGAGTAAAAGGCAAACCTTGACTCTCAAAGTTGAAAAAGTCAGATCTAAAACAAATAAGTAAAATAAAATGTTACATGGTATTATTTATATCAATAAATTGAGAATATGAAGTAGAACCATGTAAATGGAACAACAGAAAGTGAATGCAAAAACAAAACTCAAAGTATTTTGCGGTTTCTGTTTTCTACACTTATGGCTCTTGAGCTACATGCACTGCAGAATGGGCAACAGATCCAGGACTCAGAATCCACTCATTGTCACAGAGTTCTCAGATATTTAGGATGGTTTTAAAATGAAAGTTGAAAGAGTTAAATTCTGGAATGGCTCAGGTTCATCCACAGAATAAATACAGAAGCAAACTAAAATTTTTCATGATTTGAACCCTGCTTATCTCTCAGAACTTACCACTTGCTTCTGTTTCCCATCAGTTAATTACAATTTCTCCTGCAGAATTTCATGGTATTAATACATCCTTGCTCCTGCTTATGGGTATTCCTTTCCCTGAAATAGCCCATCTTCCCATCCCTTCTATCATATACATTTGCATATCTTTTGAGCCTTAGTTCAAGGCTAATCATTTTCTTGAAGACTCTCCTGAATCTCCAAAACATTGTAGACTATGTCTTAGGTGTTTCGCCTAGATTATGTACAAACATCTAATATTGAACTTCAGTTATTTTGTTCACACATTTTAAGAAAATACAAGTTTTCATATGTTTAACACTGATCTAATTCTGGTATAAATGATGTTAAATCAAAGCTGACTCTCAAATTTTATGTTATTATAGCAAACTATTCTGTTTTTCTAACTTTTAATGTAAGCAATATGTTTGTCTTAATATCTAATGGCTGATGGTTTTATAGAGATGTGCGGTTGCACAATTAGAATTACATTTGAGATTGGAAATTATCCACACTAATTTTTACATTGCCACAGAATTTTAATATAGAAAATTCAGTGGAGACCAATAAGTCTTGATAATTCACAAGAGTGAGTGGAAGAAGCCACTAAGAAAGTTATTACATGTGGATGTAATTGATTTAATTTGATTTAATGTTTAACCTTGGAGAATACTAATGCATAAATAAATTTTTATTTAGTCAAGTTAATACTGCATTTAAAGTATAATGAAAGAAATGGATATCTTGTAGATACATAATGATTGAAGGAATATTTATGCCTGTTAAGTAATTGAAAACAAAATTTATTATAGCCATAAAACCAAAGATGCTTTAGGAATATGTGATAAAAAATAATTTATTCTAATGTACTTAAATTTAATCCTTATCCATGTCAACAGTTTTCCATTTTTGTTCTCATAAATTTTCTTCAAATAAGATAAATGCCCACAAAATATTACAAATATGTTTATTTTACTTCATGTTAACTGACACATTGAATTCATCAATAAATTTAAAATATTTATTTTATAGCTAGTACCCATAGAAAATGTTTTATTGAGAAATTAAAAAAATGAACACTTTTTTGTTATGACCAAAGATTAATTCATTTTAACCAAGAAAATTACATTTAATCATTGAGGAAATATTTATCAATAAAATATATGATACTGAAATTGTGACATCCTTCTCTTCAGATGTTTCATATACCCCTTCTCCCTCTATCTTATTTCTTGGCCCATATCCACACCCCAATACTATGAATACATTTGTTTAGTGTCTGTTGCCTTCACCACACTGTAAGTTCTAAGAATGTTCTAAGTTCTAAGAATGTATGTTCTTCTATAACCACAGAACATTTTAATGTAATTTGAATAAATAAAAATTGATTAAATGACTGGTAAGAATTTTTTAACAAACAATAATAATTTCATACTCTGCTGTGTCTTAAATGAGGTAGAGAGAAGTGGATAACATGTGTTTAGATTGGTATACCAGGTATTTAGCCCAATGTCCTGAAGTCTGTAAGAACTCCAGAAATGTTTGAATTAACCCAACCTGAAGAATGTCACATGTTTGCTCTACTTAATCAGGGGACACTGACCCTAACTACATTCATTAGTTTCAATGAATACCTTTATTGCTTTACCTTTTAATACTTCTATATTTGTAACTCTCCTCTGGAGATAGTGACTTTAGCCAGTCTCTCTATCTACATCTGTTTCTTGAGGTAGATGCTTTCTTGTCCCTTATCTCACCCTAAATAAGCCCTCATTGCCTGCTGTTGTTGGGGAAAGGGACTCTTTCCCTTCCTGGGTCAATTATTTTCCTGGAGGCTGAGCTGAATAGTGCAAGTAATTTAAAAAAAAGAATAATTCTATTCAAGGTTTGTAGTAGTGAAACTAAACAATATATATGGAATGAGTAGGTTTGATTTAGTTGCTTTTGTTTTAACTTACACTTTATGAGTATATGAACCTTAATGCCAAAGAATCAGGTTTTCAACCCGTTCAAGTTTAATAGGCTGGATAACAGCGTCTCAAGTGAGTGCCCTCTCCTCTCTTCTTCTTCTTCCCTTTTCTCACAACGATCCCACAAAGGACCCTCTGTCTTTTCAAAAACGTTTTTTTCTCCTGAAGTCCCAATCCATCTTGTTTTCTTGTCCCCTTATTCTCCTTTCAAATTTTAGCAAGTGCAAGTCTCTTCCTGTATCTTATCATTATTATTGCCTTTATTGTCACTTATGAGTAAAGATATTCCTCTCCTGCTTTCTCTGCTTCTGAGAAGAGAAGAACTGAAGATTTGTTTCTTTGATTGAAGTACAGGAGGAATCGGAATCCCTATTTAGGGAGGGGGAGTTAGGTTTATTACTATTGTTTTTTGCTTCCTTCTTCTGTCCCTAAGTCTGTTATTTCTTTATATAACTGAAGACAAACGGAGAAAAAGGATAACTATATTCTGAATTTGACAGTCACCCTAAGCTTTCTGCCCCACTTCCAGTTTTGAACAAAAATCTTCTGCTGCCTTTAGCCAGCACAAATGCATTATTCATAATGGGAAAATTGAGATTCTATTGTTTAAAAAGAGGAGTAAAGATTCTAGAAAAAATGCTGAAGCTAGATCTTGGTGACTGGAGGTCAGGGAGTTAAAAGGATGTGTCTGGAAGAAGTGAGAAGGTTCACTATACTAAAGATTAAAAAAAAAATTCAAGTGAGACCATTCTCAAAGATTAAAAAATGTCTATAAGTGGATGGGTTAAATCTTGTCTTAAAGGTTAGATTGTGAAGTTCCATCTTTTATGTATTTACTTTTTAATATAATGCAACTTGTTTGCTTACTAAAAGTCCAACTATGCTAAAGTCTTTAAAACTTCTCCCCTTTGTAAAATAAATTTGGATTTATTAAATTAATTCTCTAGAGAAGAGATTGAAACTACCACATGATCCTCAATGGTTTTGCATATTAGTGTTTTGTTTGGGCTGCTCAAAGTGGTAATGAGCATACACATAGAATAGTAGTGCCTTATTCACCCACCGATGACAGATAATATTGTCCAGTCATATAAGCATTACTTGAACGTCATCCACCTGAAGACGACAGTCAAGCTAAGGGAATAATAAAGTTGATAGGCTTGCCAAGCTTTCCCTTTTCCAACAAGAGGAGAAACAGACTCTATGTATCATAATGGTAGAGTTTTGGTATCTACCTGGACTTGTTAAAATAAGCACAGCTGCCAATCAAAGTTAAAATTAAATCATCAGGAAGGAATAAAGCATAACTTTACAATAAACACTTCCTCAGCCAGCTGGTCCTGGTTGATATCAAGAATAATGCCATGTTTTTGGTATTTACCTTTGATTTTATGTAACTTTACCTCTGTGATCTTTCTCCCCAAACGGATAATCCTAGTCTATCCATGAGAAAAGAATCAAATTCCAATATATGGCATCTTACAAAATACTTGAGGAGCACTCCTCAAAACTGTCAAGGCTATCCAAAACAAGGAAAGTCTTAAACACTGTCAACCAGAAGTAGCCTAAAAAGAAGTATTGACTAAATATGATGGGGTATCATGGATAGGATCCTGGAGCAGAAGAAGAACATTAGTAAAAAACTAAGTATATCTGAATAAAGTATGGACTTATTAGTATAATGTATTACTACTGGTTCATTAATTGTAACTAATAAATCAAAATATTGAGAGATATTAACAACAGGGAAAACTGGGTGTGGGATATATGGGAACTATTAAAATTATCTTTACAACTTTTTTTTTTCCTGTCAGTCATAGAAATGTTTGATTTTAAACTTGCTGTTCTAACATTCAAATATAACACATGTGTCAAAGAAAGAACAGCTAACACACATCTGTCACAATTCTTTTTTTTTTTAGCACAGGGAACTATACTCAATATTATATATTAATCTATAATGGAAAATAATATGTATATATATATATATATATATATATATATATAAATAAACAAAAAACAGCAAAAATTATGTCTTTGAATACATTTTCTGTATTATGTTAGATGTTAAAATTTATTTATTAAGTTATGGTATTCTCAAAGACAGCAATTCAGTCCTTCTGCTTTGAAAACAGAACCATTAGTGTTCTGAAATTGATTAAAACAATGCATAGAAATGATCTTCCTCTTTTGAGCTTTCAGTCTTGATGAAGATTTCCCAAATCCTAAATTGTTGATGTTGTTTTATCAATTTTTTTAAGTAATTTTTTTTCTTTAAATTTAACTCATCAAGACACTATGAGTACCTTTCTTTAGGTCTTCCAGTTACTAGTCATTAGTGCCTGAGTAATTAATGTGTAATCCTTTTATTTCCCAATTTTCTAATATATTAGTAAATACTGGCATATATTTATGGATTTCTATTATTTCTTACTAACATATGTCAATACTATGTTGATTTCATAGTATTGAGAGACTATTCTGATACCAATAAAGCAATACCCCCTTAATTATTATTCTTTTGTATAAATTTCCTTGCTACTCTCAGGTATTTTTTCATATAAAATGTAAAATACTTTGATCAAATTATAATAAGCAAAATATTTGTTTTTAATCACTAAAACATATAATTTGTTTAAATTTTACATATGATTAATAGTAGACTAATAAACTTTTATCTAAATATTTTAAAGATATGTTAATTTTAATAAATTTAACTTTAGTAAAATAATCTCTGTACTTTTTATTATTGCTCATGCAAAGTCTCTAATTCTCAAATTCTCTTTAGAATTTGTACTTCTAAAATTAACCAAATCGGGCTTCCCTGGTGGTGCAGTGGTTGAGAGTATGCCTGCCGATGCAGGGGACACGTGTTCGTGCCCCGGTCTGGGAAGATCCCACATGCTGTGGAGCGGCTGGGCCCGTGAGCCATGGCTGCTGAGCCTGCGCGTCCAGACCCTCTGCTCTGCAACAGAAGAGGCCACAACAGTGAGAGGCTCGCATACCGCAAAGAAAAAAATTTTTAATAATAAAATAAAATTGACCAAATCATTTTGGTTATTTATTTTGGAAATAAATATTTACTTTGCCCTAAGTCTGTTTAGGAACCATCTAATTTAAATTTATATACATATGTAGATATAGATATAGAGAATATCGTTTATTTTGCACTATCTGGAGAATAGACACATACATTTTTTAATAATATAGACATTAACAATTTTATTTGCCATGTCTGAAAAAAAATGAGCTCAGTTGAATTTCTAGCTTCAGTTACCTAGTAAATTTGTATGTAGAATATTTCTCTGGATTTATTTTCTCAAAAACATTGAAAATATACATAGGACACCATATGATATATTGATTTAGTAATTAATTTTATGACTTCTTAAGGAAGAGATATTGCAGATACATTAAGGCATAGATATGCCTCTTAATTTCAAAGGCTTTTGCAATCACATTATCATTCTAAAAACCTGCATAACAGGAAATTATTTTCTAAGTAAGACATTACATTAACTGTCCTTTCTTCCCTACTTGAAAATATTTGAAATATGTATTGATGCAAAAGTAATGAAATAAAATGTATTTGCAGCAATTTTAATTATAAATGTAAGTATCAAAGTGATTATCAAATTTAGTGTTTCTTAGTTAACAGTATTTTTAGCTAATATACTAACTTTGATTTTGTTTACCCCAGCATATCATTTTATTTCATATAATAAAATTATTTGAGAAATGAAAAGTGGAAAACAATTATAACATTTGAATAGAGACATTATCACTATAATTTTTTTTTCTTTAAGAACAATTGGACAGTTTTGAATATGCCTCATAACGTCTTGGTGCACACAGAAATGTTATGCTGAAATAGATAGATAATATTAAAGTTATTAATTACATTAAATCACCAGAAAAGAGAATAATAAAATAAAGAAAACATGAACTTGACAAGAAGGTTGAAAAGCTAAAAACTAGTAGTTTTAATATCCTCAAATGAGGACACAATTACATACAGCCATGATGTAACCCTCTAAAAGCTTTTCTATGACCAAAGAGAGGTCCAGGACAAAACTTAAAGCAACATAATTTTGGATGTCTACCATTTCATGGGTTAGTCAAAAGTTTTCATGTTGCCATTTGTCATGTGAGTCTTTATTTTCTGGTCCTACGTTTTCCTATCTGTCAGCTCTACACAGTAATAGTTTCACCATTCCTGTATTTTGGCTCTATTTCCAGCTTCTAACTTCTGGAATCCCATTTCCATTAACCAATCATTGAGTAATAAATTTCTATTTAGAATAATGGTTTAAAACTTATAACATACACCACATATTGGCCATTATTCAAGCTTAAAGGTGGATCCCAGGTCAAAGTTATAATAAGTATATATGAACTAGTATCCATGTATAAAAGCTATTGAATATTATTTAATACCTAAAAATGGGTTTTCCCAAATGCATGTATTGACCTTCAGGTTTTGTAGGATTTTACTTCCATTATATCTCCTCAATCCATGCCCTTTCTCTTAACACTCCCTGTATTAAATCTTATCTAGTCCAGGTCTGTATAACTTTTCCCCTTGATTACTACAATAGTCTCCCTGTCTGCAATCTCCCCTCTTTCTAACCTATATATACAATTATCTCACTCCCCAGATTTTAAATGGCTAATTATTTGAAATAGCTCTTTCCAAAATGTTCTGTGGTGCTCAAGTTCCATAAAATATTAATATGGCTTAACCTTTGTGCCACTCTCCTTCTTGAAAAATAAACAAATATAACAAAAATTAAATATTATCTCAAAGATAAATGTATTTGGGAGAATAGAGCTAAAAAAATTAAGCTCATTTTATTTCTTTTCATATCCTTTCTTATTTTTAAGTGTAATATGAATCTCTAAAGGGAGGCAGTGAATGCAGCATTGTCTTCAAATTGATCACCTCTATTTTGATCTCATGATAAAAGTATTTCATGAAACACATCTCATTAGATGCAGCTTAAAAGATAGTTTCTAATCTCTTTAATATGTCATTTGAAAGATTTTCAGCCTCTACTCTCAACATACTTCCATAGACATCTAAGTGCACTGGATCGCTTCCTTCTATCTGAACATAGCATCCACTTTTCTCTGACTCTTTCAATTTTTCTCCTTGAAATTTTATTAGTCCCCTTATTCATCAAAAAATGCTCATATCATGCTTCCAGGCAAAGCTTACATATTACTTGATTTTCAATACTTTAAAATGTTTCCAGTACTATGTATAAAACATTTTATTATAATTTTGGTGTTGATAATTGCTATTTCTCTTAGAGTTTATTTTCACATATATTTTCTATTTGTGATTTTTTTCTCTCTTGAATTGAATAAAAATATGTTTTGCCTATTTTTCTTTTTTATTGTTTTTTTAAGAAGTGCTTTGAAAATCGGTTAGCATTCCTTTGTATGTTATACAAGTTAAATAATTTCTCCAAGTGTGTGGCTAGTACTTAAATATGTTTATGGACTTTTCCCTCATAAAGATCATTAAAATATTTCTGTTGTCCTTTTCCCTTTAAGACATCTGGAACTCATGGCTTGCTTAAGAATGCAACCCCTCAAACCATATAAAAGTATATATATAAGTACATATATAGAAGTCCTCCACTAATTTTTCTTGTTAATAGTTTTGCTTTTCATGCTTAGCATTTTAACGTATCTGAATTTTATGACATCAGGTAGTGACCTGAGTTATTTTATTTTATTTTATTTTTTTAATTTTTCAATACTTTTTTAAAATTAAAAAAATATTGAAGTATAGTTTATTTACAATATTACATTAGTTTCAGGTGTATAGCATAGTAATCAGTATTTTTACAGATTATACTCCATTAAAAGTTATTATAAGATAATGGCTATAAATCATGTACTATACAATATACTGAGTTATTTTTAATGTAAAGCAAGTTGTTCCAAGATTATTTGTTGAATAATCTGAACTTTTGTCACTGATTTGATGTGCCTACTTGGGATTTATTTTATATTTATCCTGCTTGGGGTTCATTGAGATAATTTGGATCTCTAGATTAAGTATTTGTCAAATTTGGGAACATTTTAACCACTGTTCTTTAATTAGTTTCTCTGTATCATTCTCTCTCACATTGTCTTCTGAGATTCCAATTTCAGTAAAGTAGATTACTTGATATTTTCCTACATGTTATTGAGGCTCTCTTTAATTTTTCAAAATTATTTTCCTTTCTGATTGTCACTGATGCTTTCTTTTGCCAACTCCAATCACCTGCCTCACTTATTTTAGATATTATGCTTTTTATTTCTAGAATTTTTTTTCTGTTAGATTCCATTTCTCAAATCTCTTCATGCATTGAGATTATAATTTACTTTAATTCCCTAAACATATTATAATAGCTTATTTAAAGTCATCCTCTCCTATTCAAACATCTGGGTCACTTTATAGCCCTTTTCTACTGACTGCTTTTTTTCATGACTTCTTAGCCTATTTTTCTTCTTTGCATATTTACAAATACTTAAATGTATGATGGACATTGTATTTGTATAATAAGGAGTATACATTATGTTGCCTTCTTTTAAAGAGTGTTCTGTCAATCAGTTATTTTACTGGTAGCCTGTCTTGGTATCATTGGGCGTAGAGTATCTCTTACTCTATTGTGGTTCTTACTCCTAAGATGTGATCTTTCTGGTGCCTCAGAGGAATGTCAGTTACTACAATCAATCCTGCTCTGGCTGAACCAAAACTCCAGTGGCAGTGCTCCCAGTCCTATGTGACCACAAGAATCTCTGCTCTTAGCCCTGAGGCAGCCACTCTCTGCTAGGCCTCCTGAAGTCTCACCCTGCTCATGTGCAGCCCAAACTTGAGCCAAGGGTCTATAGAGAATCATCCCACATACTTCTCAACACAACACTTCCCACCCAAACCTCTGGATTAAGCCCTCCTTTCCAGTGCCCTAGCCCATAAATTTTACTGTTTTACTAGCCCAAACTCCAGTTTATATCCCCTCAGCTTAATGGGGCCAAAGTGCTTAAGCTCTACCTTAAACTTCACAGTTGAAAAATTATCTTTAGGCAGAGAGCTAGAGCACAGCTCATCTTGTATGTTTTCCTTCCAAAAGAGATTGCAGTCCAGCACTGTCTATTCTCCACATCTGAAAATAGTTACCTTGAGCATTTGGTCTGATTTTATACCTGTTTAAGAGGTCAAGTCTGATAACATCTCCTTTGCCCTGACTACAGACTGTCACTGATTTGAACAGCCAACTTATTATGATTGGGTTCACTTGTATACATAACTCCATCATTTTCTTTCTATTCTAGCTTCTTGTCTGACTATGTCTGGGAATATTTTAATTACTTTACTCTCGCAGCATTTTATACATATATTGGTGTATGTATCACTTTATTCTTTTTCAAAATTACCTTGGCTAACTTCAGATGAACTGGAAAATCAGCTTAACTCTATAATAAAGTATGGTGGAATACTGAAATTGACACCAGTATACTGTTAAACTTTTTATTCAGGAAAATGGTGTAATTCTCTTTATATTCAGTTATTCTCATAATTGTGTGTGTTGTTTGTGTGTGTATTTAAATATACATTTTTATATTTTTTAAGTAGGCTAATTCCTAATTATTTTATATATTTGTAGTATTTTAAGACCGTATTAATTATATTTTATTTTACCTTAAGAATTTAATTTTTGAATGTTTTGAATTGTCCATAACGTTGTCTAGACCAGGAACATTTGTGGGAAATAGTTTTGGAGAAAATATCTCTATACCTATTATGTAAATTGGTTTTCTAGGGTTAGCATTATCAAATTATATCATCCTTGAAAATTGTTATTTTCATCCAAGTTATCAGATATGTTTACCTAGAGTTAGTTAAAATTTTAATTTATGAGTGTTTTGATTTTCTGTGATTCTGCCGTTATTTCTGGCTTGTTATTTCTCTCAGATAGCACACGCCTTTCCTTTGTTGCTGACTTTAACTGTATTTTCAGATGTTTTTAAAACTTAAGTATAATGCATGTTCTAGTTTTCTGGTAGATATTAATTAAACAAATTTAATGAGTAGTGCATTTTATCAAATAGTTTTTGTTTTCAGGATCTACTTAGGTGGTTTTGTGATACATGTTTGTTTTAAAAATCTACCAATGTGATCTGTTACATATACGGACTTCCTAATGATTAAACATTCATGCAATCTTGTCTTAATCCAAACTTAGCATGATATATTCTTTTCCAAATACAAAGTTGCATAAATGAGATTTAGCTTACACTTGACTTCTCTTGTTCTGTCCTTTGTAGTTGGAATCCAATCACATTAAACTCAAAATGAAATACAAGGTTTTCCATGTTTTTTTTCCTGAAACAGAAAAATTTGTATAACGTTTGACCTCTATGGTCCTTAAATGGTTGCAGAATTCATAAGTTAAATTACCTAGGATTGGTATGTTCATATAAGGTAAATAAGAAAATTTTTTCTTTTATTCAATTATTTTTTGATTAATTGGGTGTCCTTTTAAGTAATATTTCCTGCATACTAATTTCTTAGATTATTAGCCATTTTTATTAAACTTTAAAATTTACCTGAATTATTTCATATCTTTCTCCAAAATAAATGGCTAAACAAATGATTAAATATGCCTCTTCCCACTGGTCTTCATATAACATTTATTCTTTTTTCTCTTTTATGTTTTCTATTGCTATCTTCTCTGATAATATTTTTTTTTCTTCACCATACTTGCCAATTATTTTTCTGTTTTTATCCATCTTATTAAGATACTGGCTTCTATTTTTTATTGTTTTTTTTTTTTTTTTTTTTTGCACTATGCGGGCCTCTCACTGTTGTGACCTCCTGTTGCAGAGCACAGGCTCCAGATGCGCAGGCTCAGCAGCCATGACTCATGGGCCCAGCGGCCCCGTGGCATGTGGAATCCTCCTGGACAGGGATGCGAACCTGTGTCCCCTGCATTGGCAGACAGACTCTCAACCACTGTGCCACCAGGGAAGCCCTACTGATTTTTAAAATTTGTTTCTGTAAGCTGTTTTTATCTTTACTGATTTTTTTTTCAATTTTATTTTGTTTTATTTTCTCATTCTTTTTCCAATTATTTAATATTAAAACTTAAAATTTGTTAAAATTCACGATTATCATTATCTTATTTTTAATAAATATATGCAAGACTACATTTACCTTAAATTTTAAAGGTACATTTTCATTTACCTTTAAAATGTGTGAGATTTTAAATTCCATATATAAGCATTCTAAATGCAATTTATTTGTATTTATTTGTATTTATTTATTTTTTTTGCGGTACGCGGGCCTCTCACCGCTGTCGCCTCTGCCGTCGCGAAGCACAGGCTCTGGACGCGCAGGCTCAGCGGCCATGGCTCACGGGCCCATCCACTCCGCGGCACGTGGGATCTCCCCCGACCGGGGCACGAACCCGTGTCCCCTGCATCAGCAGGCGGACTCTCAACCACTGCGCCACCAGGGAAGCCCTGTATTTATTTTTAAATAATTTTTACTGTCATCTTTGATTTCTTCTTAGTTCAATAATTATTTAAACTATACCTTTAAATTTTTTAGGGGATGAACATTTTAGCTATATTTTCTTCTTAATTTCTAGTGTTTTCACACTGTGATCAGAGAATGTGCTTAGTGTCATTTATTTGTTATGTAATACAAAGCAGTTCTTAATGAAATTGTAAACTTGAGTGAGAAGACATAATTTTGGTTGGCCCAAAGTTCTTTATATATTTATTAAATCAATCTCACTAAAGATATGATGCAACTTGTCTATATATTCTTTTTTCTTCTTATTTTATTAGTTTTGGGAGAAATATTTTTAAACATCCCACTTTGTGGTCTTAATGTTTTTAAAATTCTAGAAATTTTGGTGTTATCCATTTAAAATTATTTTAGCTGTTTTCATGTTTATGATTTTCCTGGAGAGATTGTTTTTGTTCCTCTTTTTCTTCATTAATGGTTCTTGCCATAAATTCTTTGCATCTGATAGTAGAGATACTAGCATCTCTTTATTTTGTTACTATTTGCCTCATAAATGCTTTTCCATTTCTCTAATTTCAACTTTTTAATGTCCTTTTGTTTTACATGTATCTCAGTAACTACATTAATCAACAATTGGCATAGCCATGTGTTTGTGTATGTGTAGATATTTGTCTAGGTATAGATGTAGGTTAAGTTTTGGGTGTAGTTGCAAGTGTATGTCTAGTTCTATTTTTAGGTCTATGTCTATACCCATATTTGTTCTAATTTACTCTGTTGAATATAATATTTTTAATCATTCTTGACGTTCTATTTTGTGTTTTGTATTTACCATGACTTTTGTAATTTAAAATAAAAATTTTCCTGCCTTCTGTTGAATGGATAAAATTCCTTTGTTTTTTTTTTTTTTTTTGGTGTGGAATGGGAGAAGGCTAAGTTCTTTACTTGTTAGGAAGCTATATATATCTATTCTAGTGATTTTAGATTTAAGTTTAGCATTTCACCACATATCTTTAACTTTTTATATCATTGTATGCATTTATAATTTTTTATATTTTCTACCAAGATATGATAGCAATATTTGGCTAATTTCATTTTTATTGTCCAAATTCAATTTCTAAGCCTTCCAAGGGATTTTATGTGCTATTATTTATTGTAAAAGGTATACTATTATTTAATATCTATTTATGTTGTCACAATTTATCATTTTTACTGGCATTTTGATGATCATTTTGTATAATCTTTTATAATCTAGGTTATTTAAACTTCTACTTGAGTACATCCTAGAGAAATTCTTTCAGAATGGGTCTCTCATATAGTTTTTGAAAGCTTTCATGTCTAACTCCTTGTATAAGATACTTTAGTTCTCTTTGTAGTAGTTTTCAAACCTATAGGATGGGAATAAAACAGTTGTAGATCAAATATGTAGATCACTTTAAAAAATACCTGGTACATTAGATATGCTTAATATAGGTTAGCTGTTATTATTATTACTATTTTAAAATTTTAATGATTATTACAAATATAGTCAGAGCCTGATAACTGGAGGAAAATTTTGTTTGGAAACATTTACCATTTAGAAAAAGAAAAAATATATATTCTGGGCTGAAATATTATCAATGGCTTTTATATTTTAGGAATAATTTTTCCTAAAACCTGAATATTTAAAGCATACTGAATTACCATTAAAGATTTAACTGTTATTTAAACATAAATTTCTTTTTTCTAGAAGAAGTTTCTCTTTGGAATTTCATACCATCATAAATAACATTGATCAATACGATTATATTTAGCTTAGTTATATATGCATTTTGATGTTTGATAAGGGCCAAAACAGAATTTGTTTCCAATCATTAATGATAAAGTGTGAATATCTTCAATGGGATCAATGTCCTACCAAACCTGTGACATACCTCACCATTGTATCTTCACAATGTCCTTACAAGGAAAGTGAAAGAAGGTGAAATCTGTAGCTGGTAAATGACCTAGTTTATTAATCCTAACTTCTTGTGTCTCCCCATCCATTCCATATACATCTTATCTTCTGAATACCAATTTTGTCAGAGTTATTTACCTGGTGGTGTAAGCCAAAGCTTTGTTGCTGAAGGTTTTGTGTCCTTACTGCTCCTGTATTGAATGGGTTGTCACAATTCTCCACTGATCTCTTTCCTGGGTATAAGATTGCTAAGTGGCACCTCAGTCAGTCTCTTTGTTTCCAGAAATAGTTCTCGTTAGCCACATTTTACAAGCAACCCAGTTTTTCCTTAGTAACTGGGACTAACCATCCTGACCAATAGAGTAACCTCTTGCCTTTGGATTCAGTGGCATTAGAAGCCTTAATTGGTCAGGGGAAAATTTACATTTGAAAATAAGATTTCCAAACTTTTATTGTCCAAAGTTTTAATAATTGTAAGCAAAAATTCCACATATTATTAGCGTAATAAATGCAGAGACCACACATGTCAAACTCATCCATAAAACAGATCTATGATTTTACCTTTCCTGGCCATAGGCTCCTCCTCATGAGGTCTGTGGCACATATAGACTGAGACAATCATCAATGATCCCTGCCTTCTGATAACTATACTCTTGTATATCATCCTCCCCTTGAGTATGGAAATGACTTATGACTTGATTCTAACCAATACAATATAGCAAAGATTATGCAGTAACACTCCAGTATTTATGTTATGTTATATAAGATGCCATCTTCCCATTCGAATGTAGAGTTCTTCTGTGGTGTCTTGATGAAGAAAGCAGCCATAGTGAGGAGGTCCGTGTGGGAAAGAACTGAAATGACCTATAAAACTTGTGGGTGGCCTTTAAGAGTTGATGGTGTTCTCTAAGACTTGAGGACCTGGGAGATGAGGGCATCATCCAGATGAAAGTTACCAAGAAGCCACAGTTCTACAAACACATGGAAGTGAATTTTGGCAACACCCTGAGTGGGCTTGAAGGCAGATTCTTCCCTAGTTGAGCCTTGAGACAATAAGGTAGCCTGACCAACACCTTGACTACAATTTTCTAAGACCCTGATCAGAGGACCCAAGCCATATCTTGACTCCTGATAGGTGGGAATTGGATTGTTTAAAGCTTATATATTTGTGGTTGTTACTAGCAAAAGAAAATTAATATAAGGTCCTAGGTACTAGTTGAGGTAGAAGTGATAAAACAGTAGAAATAGTTACCAGGGAGTGTGAGCCACATGTGTATGCAATTTCCTTCTGAAACTACTGATTCCCATTCTCATATATACCATTTCTATATAATAATAGAATGTTAATAAACACACCACCCATTATGATTTTGTAAATCATAATGGGCTAGTAAGATCATAGTTGTCTCCTAGTCAACATTCAGTCTCTTCTATGACCCAATAGTAAACCAGGTGATGATTCTCAAATAGAGAATATTTCTTGGAAGAAGAATTATGTTTTTGCTCACAAAGTATTTCTGGGCTATAATTCTCTGATTGTGCTGGCCACAGGCTCCCTGTAGTATTCCTATCAGACACAGACACTTCTACCACTATTGGATCTTCTGAGTAATATGATTCTCAGAGCAGAACAGCTTGTTCAACAGCTTGAACCAGCAGCAGACCTCTCTCTTGCCCTGGGTTTCATCCAAAGCTGGTAAACTTGTGAGATTATTAGCAAATTCATGGGTAAAGAGCACTTAACTTTTGTGTTATATCTCCAACAAAAGGGAAAATCAAACTTTGTGCCTTTTTCTTAGTGATAGGTGGTACAAGGTAAATCACTAAAGGTCTTTCACTTTAAAGGTAATTTCTTAACATGCTCCAACTACTGTACCCCCATAGAATTTCATCAATGTGACATGCCCCTTAAATTTTGCAGGATTTTTCTCCTATCCTCTGGCAAGTAAGACATCTAGCACACTTACTATTATCTACCCACCCGATCCAATGACCATAATATCCCAGATGTTGTGGAAATGTGCAATGTTTTATGGGATATCAAGGTGATCAAAGTTCTTACAAACTGAAGGGAAGAGAATTGTCATTTGTCTGTAGTAAGACATTGAGGTGATGTTGATGCTTCTGTTAGGAGAAGGTAAACAAGTTCCGTTTTCCCTAATGATGTT
This sequence comes from Neophocaena asiaeorientalis asiaeorientalis, assembly GCF_003031525.2. Taxonomy (NCBI): domain Eukaryota; kingdom Metazoa; phylum Chordata; class Mammalia; order Artiodactyla; family Phocoenidae; genus Neophocaena; species Neophocaena asiaeorientalis. The sequence goes on from NW_020171990.1 coordinate 596,529, forward strand.
CATTGAGAAAAAATGTTATGCCAAATTGATAGCTGCATACTAAATGTCAGGAGCTTTGTTGGTTCTCCTTCTGTAAAAATATCACACCTGGAATGTCAGGTACAATTATCATCATTACCTGATTGCGTTGGTGGTCATCTAGTTATTATTCAAGATCCATCTGGAATTTGTACCTATCAAATGAATTAATTTGGGATATAATAGAATCTTTATCCTTTCATATTTTAAGTTTTTAATGTGACATTAATATCTTCAAATTCTTTCTCAATACAGTACAACCTTAGCTTTACTAAAATGGCAGGTGGGTGGTGGTAGTCCAGTTGACACATTCTTCCTTATAGACCTGACTTTGTGGGTCAGGAAACCAGTAGGAAAATTGTGAATTGGGACAGTTTCTGAATACAGCTTTTTCAATTATTCTTTCTGGGACTGAGGAAAAAACTGCAGGTTGAATCCATCAGCCCATTAAACACACCAGGATAGGGACTATGGCAAGTACACAATTTATTATCTGGTTTTCAGAGGCTTCCTTTCTTTCTCGTGGATATGGTAGTTTTTAAGTGTTGTGAGGTGTTTGCTTAAATTCAGAAAGAACATTTAAAAACTACTTAAATGTTTTGATATTTTTCATTTTCTAGTGTCTAGGGCCTAATGTCTGGGGAAAACATGGATAAAAATTTCCATTTCAGATTTGTAGCAGTTTTTCAGGGTCATTTCTAAAAAAAAGTCTTATAATCAGTGAAAAAGCTCTGAATGTGAAAAAATTTAAATAAAGTAACTTCAGGAGAGAGCATAAAAATCCCACCATGATGATTAAACTCAAATTGCTCACAAAAGAAATCACTCTTTCTGATTAAATAGACCAAATAATAACTTAGTGGACTATCTAATTCACACCTTATAATAAACTTGTTTCTTCCAGAGATGTTTTTAGGTAACTAAAATCTACTGATCACTCCTCCATTCCCATGATCATAATAGGGACCAGCAAATTTTTTGTATAAAGAGCAAGATAGTAAACATTTTTTTGGCTCCAGGAGGCAAAATACTTGACTTTGCTGTGGTGGCAAGAAAGTAGCCATAGACATACATAATCTAACAGGTGTGGCTGTGTTCCAATAAAACCTTATTTTCCAAAACAAGTGGCAAGCTTGATTGGACAACTGTCAGTGGTATATGACAATAGAACCATATTGTCTTGGATTCTTAGGTACCATCATCTAGTACACTATTGCCATTGACTTCAAAGAGCTCAATTTTTGTCATCAGAACCTATAGTTTACTTACCAGAGAATTTTAAAAGTATGCTATTTGTCTCCTTGTCAGTAAATTTCTTGATGGTGAAAAGAATGTTCCCTAGGCCATCCAATAGTTATGGTTAAACAGGTTGGCCATGATAGATAGGCTGTATCATTCCATATAAGCATTTATATGAAATGATATAAATAATATGGAATGATATATTCATAAGCAATTTTCTTTCTTCTACAATATGACTGGGAAATATTGGCATTACAGATTCTAGGATTTCTATTAATTTAGACTTCCATTAGCACATAATAGATGTTACAGCCACTCCTCTGAATCCTCTGAAACCACATAAATTCATTTTACCCAGGTCAACCTTAATCTGACACCTTCTGAATATTTTGCTACTGTTTTATTTCCTGGTACTTGTCTATAAAAATTAGCACATTATTGTAATATTTTTGGCATGTGGTATATCTTCTCAAAGCAGAACTTGCATTATTTAATCATTAATATGTCAATTTCCAACTGAATTTCATATTAGAAGCACTTTCAGAATTTTATAGCATTTTGTACTGCATGAATCTTTCTCTCTAAGTTGCCTTTCTTCCCAGATTTTCTCTTTTTTTTTGTTTTGAGGATTTTCAGGATCTAAATGTGGTTCATTTGTCAACCATTATCATCAAGACCTCAAACACAATTTTTCTTATTCTGAATTTAATGTTTTTTTAAAATTTTACTTTTGTCATTTTAAACATTTAAAAAATACTTTTAATTTAAAATAGCTATATGTATGGATTAGGCATGTAAAATTTTAACAGGAAAACCACAAATGTATTATTTGTTTTGTTTATATTTTATATATCTATCTATTATTTAAAGTAGGTATACTTTTTCAAGCAACATGTTGCACTGTACTGATATGCATCTAGTTCATAAAAGTTCTCTTTTTATTTCACAAATACTAATGGTTACATTTCCACATTTAGTAATTTTTTTGGAAATTGACTTAAAAAGCAAATTTAAATGTATGTTTTATTTATTTCCACAAACCATATTATGAGAAACTTTATTCATTGTAATTCTGTTTTACAGGGAAATTAATTGAGATTCAGGATTCACTGATGGATGGAGTCTTGAATATATATACTTTTCCCTTGGCTCATAATTTATTTCTCTTTTTTTATTGTTCTGTCTTACCAATGTGTGTGTGTGTGTGTGTGTGTGTGTGTGTGTTTCAATACTTCTGATAAAAAGCCTTACTTAAAATTCCAGTTACCTTATAAAAGAAAATTGTACCCAGAAGCAACATTAATAACTATATTCATTTCTCTTGTTTCTAAATAGTAGCATGTGGTTCTTGAACTTTATCCATTATGTTTCCTGCATCTGAGCCTCTCTTTTGCAGATAATTGGAAGATTTGAAAATTAGTGTGTTTAAAATAACCAGACATTTATTTTGAACACTAGTTTACTCTTTCATACCAATATATGATGATGATGTTTCATTCTCTAGTGTTATAATAATACAAAGTTGATTTTTAAAATTAATTAATTTATTTAAATGTTTTCCCTTTTCTTTTCTTTCTTTCTTTTTTTTTTAAGTAATAAAACATTAACTGTGAGTGGAGGACTTTTGAGATTAAATACATATGTAATATTGTATTTTATTTTCTGAGAATTTTTGGTCAGTTTTTGATCTTTGATATTGTTTGTAATAATGAATTTATGGTTTTAAAATTGAAATAAATGTGCTTCATGTAAAATACTTAAGTAATGTGCAAAAGGAGGAAAATAACAAATTTTTAAATTTTCACTAAGAAATATTTTTAAAAGTTAAAATAAATATTTCCCTAATGAAAACATAATATAAAGTGATATACATTTTCTGCAGTGTATACTAAATTTGGAGGGTTAAAACAGTTTTTTTTTTTTTTTTTTTTTTTTTTTTTTTTTTTTCACTTAAATAAAAGCATCTTTCACTACTTTCAGGTCTTGCCCAAGAACTATGCATAGGTAATTATTTCATTTGATATTGTAGAAATGTTTTTAAAATTATTCTCTCAAAACAAAAGCTAACTCATCTCTCAAGAGAAACAAAACATTTCTTGCAAATATATCTTGCCATTTTAGTTCTACTCTTAGTCACTGACATTAAAGAAGTAATAATAATGCTGGGATCTAGTCTTAGCAACCCTTGCTTGAAATAAATGTATCAAAATATCTGTTTAAAGTATTTTTAAAGTATTTACTGCAGTATATTTAGTTTACTCTTTAGTATTTTCACAATGTACATAAATGCACTGTGAGAGAATGCCTGAGAGTATCTATTCTGGTTATAATAGTTATGTATGCTTTTTTTCTCCTGAGCTCTGGAAGCTATTCAAAATTCAACAATAGCAAATCACAAACATTTACCAACTACCTTTTGTGTGCCAGGCACTCTCTTAGGTTTTGAGATATAAATTCCTTTACTAAAAATATATTCTTGTGTTCTGTGAAAAAAATTAAATTAAATTAAATTAACTAATTTATTCCACAAATAGTTATTGGACTCCTAAAATATTCTGTATGCCAGAGATACATTTAAATCATACTAGGGAGTTAACATATCAGGGTAAACCACAACCTTCCAAGCTATGAAGAGTAAAAGACATATTTCTGAAAGAAGTGATATTTAAACTGATCTCTGAAGGAGTAAAGTTGTTCAAGAGAATGTCAATGTGTTGTGAAAGTTTCAGGTAAAGAAAAAATATGTATATGAAAGCGTAGAAGAAAGAAGTGTGATATATTGTAGGATGTGGAATTAATTGGTATGCCTAGAATTAAAGATTGAGTTGAAGGGTATTAAAAGTTGAAGAAAGTATCAGATTAGATAGGAACTTATAACACATGATATGTTATTTGAACCAGGGGGGCAGTGAAGCCTGGGGGCTGGTTGGCAATGTGCAGAATTTATGATGTAATAGCTTTGGATTGGCACATAGATAGGCATCTTAAAGTGAAAACAGATGGGTAACTTGGGGGGTTTTAGGTTTTTTAAAGTTAATTCACAGTCTAATCTTCCAGAAGTAACTATGTCCTAGTCCACGAGCTGTTATTTCTGCCCAATCCCAATATTGTTTACCACAAAAATAGGAAAATATGCTTTGCTTCAGGTTGTTTGGAACAGGGAAAGTAAATGATGTTTAGGTCAGAATTGTTTAGCACAGGGATAGGAATGCATGTTGGTCACTTCTCTGCAATTAAAAAATGAAAATGAAAGCTAAATAAATCCATAAGAAAAGACACCAATGCCTTGGCAAAAGCAGTTTCGTTAGATGGGTGGTTGGAGAAGTAAAACTGCAATGGATTGAGGAGCATTCGGGGTCAGGGATTAAGATGAGTTCAGACAATACCTTCAAGACATATGGTTGTGAAAAGAAGTAGAGAGGAATAGCTATGGCTTTAGTAATTCATGAGATTTTTAACTGAAAGGACCACAAACTCTAAAGAAGTAAAAAGGCAATTTATTTGGGGTCTTAGAATTGCAAATCGAGAATCACAGATTCTGGAGGGAACCAGAATAATGTACCACCACGGAGCACATCACCTGGGGGCAGTATTCCAACCACAAATAAAGACATAGCCAGGTGGAGCATAGGGAAAGGAGGTGTCAAAGGTGAAATTAAATCATGGGTCTGTTTTATTTGAGTAGCCTAGAAGATGTCCTTGTTGGAATACAAAAGGCTTATCGTAAGAATATGTTTTGCTGTTACATAGTGAGGTAAAGGTAGGTGTTTGGAAGCTGAATCCAATGTTTCCAGGTAATTGCAGGGTCACGTTGGAACAAATATTTCTAGAGAATTGTTGCAAGGGTGGGGGATGGGTGTGTTTCTGGTTCTATTGATCAAACAAGTAAAGGAGGCTGTGTATTCGAGTAAATTAACAGGGTATGTTGGGAGAGCAGATGAATTCTGAATAAGCCATAGTGGAGGTATGCCAGCAAGATTGAAGACAGCCAAGGATCCCAGTATTCAGTGAGTGATCTTGGGTACTGATGGGGTATCCAACCATCTCTTAGATTTCCTCCAGTGACTAGACTTCAGGAAATGCAGAAAAAGGCATTATTTTTCCCAGGCATACGGGGTCTGGATGGATATTAAGAGAGATAATAATAACATAACTCTAGTGAAAGAACTATCCTAAGTAAATTCAGCCATTTTAATATAAAGGGTAGTAAGGATGGCTCCTGCCCTTCGTTAGTGAAATAATTCCAAACTGAACAGATCAATTAAATGGCCAAGAATTGGAGCCAGGGATTTATTCACAGGAGAGTTAAGGCAATATCAATGGTTTTCATAGAATTACCACCAAAAGAGGATACACCACTGTATGTCGTAGGGCAAGGAGCATCAATAAACCTGTAGCTACAAGGAGGAGTCCCAAAACTTCAATTATCCAGTCTCTCATAGGTAAAATCAAAGGACTAAAAGACCAGAGTCACTTCCTCTAAACTTTCGTTCCAGGCATAAATCCATTCACAAAAATTTTCACTCTTTGAAAATTTTGTCTATGAAAAGGAGTATAAGAAGGAGAGTGGCAAGTTGATGTATCATCAGTTATTATATAATGAAGAAGATATAGCAGTTCCATGATGACAGCAATTAGAACAAACGTTACGAGAGAGATTTAATCAGTGGGGATCATGCAGAGTACTGGCCTGGTCCAGAGTCTTGGAAGAGCTGTCTGCATCAGGTGCCATCTGCTTCACTTCTTGCTCAAATTCAGCTTTAAGTCTCTAGCTGTTTCAGAGGCCCACTCAGGTAGGGAAGCCTTTATTTTAATGGGAAATGTCTAAGATGCAATTCTTTTATGTTTAACAGCACAGAGGTTGGTTGAAAGTACCTGATAAGGTCTCTTCCATCTGGGCTGTAAGGAGTCCTTTACAAGATATCTTTTCCAATACACATAGTCCCCGGGTTGTAAATTGTGGTGTTTTATACGAAGGTCTCCTGGGACCCCACTGTGGAAAGATTTTTCAGCCAAGTGCTCATTTTTCTTTACAGCCTTAATGAGAATTTAACAATAAAGTAAAGATCTCCATTGACTAAAAGGAGCTCATTTAACCCTCAGTCAAAAATCATGGGTTTCTAGTAATTTTTTTAAAGGTGACAGTTTGTTTTCCAAAGTGTGTAGATCTTAAACTTAATAGAACTATGAGTAGCAATTTAGGCCAAGAATGACTGAAGGCCTCAGAGAATTTTGCTAATTGAGTTTTGATAATGACATTGGTTCTTTCCACTAGACCAGAAGATTGAGGCTGATAGGCACAGTGGAAATGTTGTAGAATAGGCCAGATTTCACAAACAGCATTTGAAATTTGTCCAGTGAAATGGATACCTTTAACATTATGTAACTCCAAGGGAATTCCCCAAGTAGGGATAATCCTTTCCAACCATATTTTGGTCACTGCAAGGGCAGTGGCTCATCTTCAAGGAAAGGATTCTGGGAATACATGCAAACCATCATCAGAACATATTTGTATCCTTGAAAGGAAGACAGCTGGATAAAATCCAGTTTCCAGATAGCAAAGGGACCTGGAAGCCAAGGAAAGTGGCCTTGAGGAGCATGAATAAGTTTTCCTGGGTTATACTTAGGTCAGATCTGACACCTCTGACATATTTTGGCCGTTACTGTGGGAGAAGGTTTCCAAAAGTATAGTTTTCCCCAGCTATCATTTTATCAGTACCCTCAATATGGTTTCTTGAGTGACTGCAGAAAGAGCAGAATGGCTCTTTTGTCCCTATGAAAACCTAATATCTTACCTTGGTTTGAACAATTGGAGCTTATCCCTTGAAACTTTATGTCTATTGTGTGCTAGTAAGTGAGGAGGTGTAGGCTATCCCTGAGGCATAACAAAAGTTTGTCAACATATTGGAGTAAAGTAGAGCTGTGGGCAAAATTTACATTGGCCAAGTCTTGTTTCAATATCTGTGAAAAATAAGTGGGGCTTTCCATGTGACCCTGAGGCATAAAGTAAAGTGACATCCTACTCCCATAAAGGCAAACAAGCAAATACTGATTATATGGATGTATAGAAATGCTGAAGAAAGTACTACATAAATGTTTGACTGTAAAGGACTATGTGTTTCGAGGGATTAACTTGAAAATGGTGTGACAGTTGGGGATCACAGGGAGAGGTGGTATGACTATATTGTTTATGGTTCAAAAATCTTGAACAAAATGCCAAACTCGATCATGAAGCTTGTGTACGGGAAGGACTGATGTGTTACAGGGACTGGGTCATGGAATTATGAGGCCCTTTTGGAGGTGTGCCTTGGCAACAGGACAAATTTCTTCTAGGGCCTCAGGTCTGAGAAGTGAGGCAAAGGTTTATTAGGATTCACCTGGATCTTAATTGGTGGGACTGAATAAATGTGTCTTATGTCATTTGAAAAGGTGAACCATAAGTTAGGAGGAACTGAATCTAGGAAATCCTTGTGATTAGGAATTGACAAGACAGCAGCAAGGATGAGGATCTCAATATTAGGACTAGATTTAGAAGTAGACCTGGAGGGGCCAAGGACTTGTAAGTGTATTTCCCCTTTTGGGGAAAAGGAAATAGTAGCTTGTAATATTTGCAGGAGGTCTCAGCCCAAAAAGTACAGAAAGAAAAAGAAGGAACTGGTGAGTTCCCTGAAAAGACCCTATCTCAGAAAGCAAAGAAGCTTTTCTTACCTTCATATCTGTGTTGGAAACTCCCACCATTTGTATGTTTTCTATACTCTGAGGAAGGGGGGTCTTGAAGCTGGTGGGGTTCAAGACAGACAAAGTTACTCCTGTGTCTACAAGAGCAGTAATAGCATTGAGTCCTATAAAAAAAGTCCTATTCTTCCCATGGTGTTAGTGGGAGTATTGGTAAGACCCCAATACTTTCCTCAGAGCATCCCTATTCATGAGTATGTATGAAAGGGAGACACTTTTCAGTGTTTCAGTGTCAGACACTTTTCAGATATCCTAAAAAGGGTCAGAACAAGGGGCTTTGGGCTGATGATAAGGCCTTCTTTTTAACTTTGGTTAATTCCTCTTCCTGGCAGCTTATAATAGTGGCAGGGACTTGGATCCTGGAAGGGGCCCTTGAGAATTTCAGTCTTTCCATTTGCTGCAGCTGTAAATCAATATTAGTGGTCTTAAGTTTTTCTGTACATTTGATTGTTATAGATAGCTGATTACCCAAATTGACCAGATCAGGAGAGGCCATTGTTTTCCAATTTAATTGTGCCCATTTTGTCAGCAATCCAAATTTCTCATCTAATCCCCCAACAAAGATTGAATTAAAGAGGATTTGAGCATTGTTTTCCCTAGCAAGTAGCAGAGTTTTCCCAGAGTACTATCTCTAGGCATGAGTGATAAGCACGAACAGTTTCCTCAGGTGTTTGTGTAGAGTCTGAATTTTTCCTCAGTCAATGGGATGAGAAAAGCCCAAGGAATTTCTTCATGAAGGGCTCAAGCTAACTAAGAAGCTTGTCTTACTGCACTGATATTCTTTCTATGGATATCATCTAAAGGGTGAAACCAGGCAGCAATAGTTTGCCAGTGTCTGGCTTGGTTTTCTCTGATTAAAATGCTCAGTAGGTGATACAAGTCAGAGAATCCTGGATCATAGGTTTGTATCACAAGGTTAAGTCCTTCTGAAAAGCAGAAGGGGTCCTCAGTGGCCTTGGGAAATTCCTTAACTATGGCCCATAATTCTGCAGGAGATCAAGGCCTATATTCTACCAGATAGCCGGTACCATCAGGGTTCTAAGTAGTGAAAAAGTGAAAGGTTTTTCTGGAAAGTATAAGGTAGGGAGATTTTGGAGGAGGAAGAGGAGAATAAGGAAGATAAAATGGCATTGGGAATTCCCTGGCGGTCCAGTGGCTAAGACTCTGTGCTTCCACTGCAGGGGGCACGGGTTTGATCCCTGGTTGGTGAACTAAGTTCACGCATGCCGATTGGCACGGTCAAAAGAAAAAGGATAAAAGAAACATAAAATGGTAGCTTAGCAAGTTCTGGGTAAGTAGGGGCCCAAGGAGAAGGAAGGGAGGAAGTGGCCTCTTGACCCATTCCCAGGGTATCTAGATGAGAGCATAGATCGTTATTTGTAGTAATAAGCTTAGAAACAGTATCCTGAAGTGAAGCAGTTTTATGTATTTAATTTATTTTTTTTCTCATCTTTATTGGTGTATAATTGCTTTACAATGTTATGTTACTTTCTGCTGTACAACAAAGTGAATCAGCTATATGTATACATATATCCCCATATCTCCTCCCTCTTGAGCCTCCCTCCCACTCTCCCTATCCCACCCCTCTAGGTGGTCACAAAGCACAGAGCTGATCTTCCTGTGCAATGCAGCAGCTTCACACTAGCTATCCATTTGACATTTGGTACTGTATATATGTCAGTGCTACTCTCTCACATCGTCCAAGCTTCCCTTTCCCACCCTGTGCCCTCAAGTCCGTTCTCTACATCTGTGTCTTTATTCTTGCCTGGCCACTAGGTTCATCAGTACCATTTTTTTTAGATTCCATATATATGCGCTAGCATATGGTATATGTTTTTCTCTTTCTGACTTACTTCACAATGTATGACAGACTCTAGGTCCAACCACCTCACTATAAATAACTCAATTGTGTTACTTTTTATGGCTGAGTAATATTCCAATGTATATATGTGCCACTTCTTTATTCATTCATCGGTCAATGGACATTTAGGTTGCTTCCATGTCCTGGCTATTGTAAATAGTGCTGCAATGAACATTGTGGTACATGTATCTTTTTGAATTACGGTTTTCTCAGGGTATATGCCCAGTAGTGGGATTGCTCAGTCATATAGTAGCTCTATTTTTAGTTTTTTAAGGAACCTCCATACTGTTCTCTATAGTGGCATTCCCACCAACAGTGCAGGAGTGTTCCCTTTTCTCCAAACACTCTCCAGCATTTACTGTTTCTAGATTTTTTCATGATGGCCATTTTAACTGGTGTGAGTTGATACCTCATTGTGGTTTTGATTTACATATCTCTAATGATTAATGATGTTGAGCATCTTTTCATGGGTTTGTTGGCAATCTGTATGTCTTCTTCGGTGAAATGTCTGTTTAGGTCTTCCACCCATTTTTATATTCAGTTGTTTGCTTTTTTGATATTGAGCTGCATGATCTGGTTGTATATTTTGGAGATTAATCTTTTGTCAGTTGCTTCATTTGCAAATATTTTCTCCCATTGTCTTTTCATCTTATGTTTTCCTTTGCTGTGCAAAAGCTTTTGTTTCATTTGATTATTTTTATTTCCATTACTCTAGGAAGTAGGTCAAAAAAGATCTTGCTGTGATTTATGTCAAAGAGTGTTCTGCCTATATTTTCCTGTGAGAGATTTACAGTGTCTGTCCTTATATTTACATCTTCAATGCATTTTGAGCATTTTGAGCTTACTTTTGTGTGTGGTGTTAGGAAGTGTTCTAATTTCATTCTTTTACATGTAGTTGTCCAGTTTTCCCAGCACCACTTATTGAAGAGGCTGTCTTTTCTCCACTGTATATTCTTGCCTCCTTTGTCAAAGATAAGGTACCCATATGTGCATCAGTTTACCTCTGGACTTTCTACGCTGTTCCACTGATCTGTATTTCTGTTTTTGTGCCAGTACCATACTACCTTGATTACTGTAGCTTTGTAGTATAGTCTGAAGTCAGGGAGCCTGATTCCTGAGCTCCAATTTTCTTTCTCAAGATTGTTTTGGCTACTTGGGGTCTTTTGTGTTTCCATACAAATTGTGAAATTTTTTGTTCTAGTTCTGTGAAAAATGCCATTGGTAGTTTGATAGGGATTGCAATGAATCTGTAGATTGCTTTGGGTAGTATAGTTATTTTCACAATGTTGATTCTTCCAATCCAAGAACATGGCACATCTCTCCATCTATTTCTATCGTCTTCAGTGTCTCATAGTTTTCTGCATGCAGGTATTTTGCCTCCTTAAGTATGTTTATTCTTATGTATTTTATTCTTTTTGTTGCAATGGTACATGGGAATGTTTCCCTAATTTGTCTTTCAGATTTTTCATCATTAGTGTATAGGAATGCAAGAGATTTCTGTGCATTGATTTTGTAACTTGCTACTTTACCAAATTCATTGATTAGCCCTAATAGTATTCTGATGACATCTTCAGTACAGTATCATGTCATCTGCAAACAGTAACAGTTTAACTTCTTTTCCAAGTTGTATTCCTGTTATTTCTTTTTCTTCCCTGAGTGCCACTGCTAAAAATTCCAAAACTATGTTGAATAGTAGAGGTGAGAGTGGGCACCCTTGTCTTCCTGATCATAGAGGAAATGCTTTCAGTTTTTCACCATTGAGAATGATGTTGGCTATGTTTTGTTATATATGGCTTCTATTATGTTGAAATAACTTCCCTCTATGCCCACTTTCTGGAGAGTTTTTATCATAAATGCGTGTTGAATTTTGTCAAAACTTTTTTCTGCATCTATTGAAATGATCACATGATTTTTATCCTTCAATTTGTTAATATGGTGTATCACATTGATTGATTTGCTCTATTGAAGAATCCTTGCATTACTGAGATAAACCCCACTTGATCATGGTGTATGATCCTTTTAATGTGCTCTTGGATTCTGTTTGCTTGTATTTTGTTGAGGATTTTTGCATCTATGTTCATCAGTGATATTGGCCTGTAATTTTCTTTTTTTGAGACATCCTTTTCTGGTTTTGGTATCAGTATGATGGTGGCCTCATAGAATGAGTTTGAGAATGTTCCTCCCTCTGCTATATTTTGGAAGAGTTTGAGAGCGATAGGTGTTAGCTCTTCTGTAAGTGTTTGATAGAATTCACCTGTGATGCTATCTGACCCTGGGCTTTTGTTGGTTGAAGTATTTTTAATCACAGTTTCAATTTCAGTGTTTGTGGTTGGTCTGTTCATATTTTCTATTGTGTCCTGGTTCAGTCTTGGAAGGTTGTACTTTTCTAAGAATTTGTCCATTTCCTCCAGGTTGTCCATTTTATTGGCATATAGTTGCTTGTAGTAGTCTCTCACGATCCTTTGTATTTCTGCAGTGTCCGTTGTTACTTCTCCTTTTTCATGTCTAATTCTGTAGATTTGAGTATTCTTCCTTATTTTCTTGATGAATCTTGAAAATGGTTTTTCAATTTTGTTTATCTTCTAAAGAACGAGCTTTCAATTTTATTGATCTTTGCTATTGTTTTCTTCATTTGTTTTTCATTTATTTCTGATCTGATCTTTATGATTTCTTTCTTTCTGCTAATTTTTTTTTAATTCTTCTTTCTCTAATTGCTTTAAGTGTAAAGTTAGGCTGTTTATTTGAGATTTTTCTTGTTTTTTGAGGTAGTGTTGTATTGCTATAAACTTCCCTCTTAGAATTGCTTTTGCTGCAGCCCATAGATTTTGGGTCACTGTGTTTTCATTGTCACTTATTTCTAGGTAGTTTTTGATTTCCTCAGGGGTCTCTTGGTTGTTTAGTAGCACCTTGTTTAGCCTCCATGTGTTTGCATTTTTGACAGTTTTTTTTTTCCTGTAATTGATATGTAGTTTCATAGCATTGTGGTCAGAAAAAATTCTTGATACCATTTCAGTTTTCTTGAACTTACCAAAACTTGATTTGTGATCCAAGATGTGATTTATTTTAGAGAATGTTCCATGGGCACTAGAGAGGAAAGTGTATTCTGTTGTTTTTGCATGGAATGTCCTACAAATATCAATTAAGTTCATCTGTTCTAATGTTTAATTTAAGGCTTTTGTTTCTTTATATATTTTCAGTTTGGAGACCTGTCCTTTGGTGTAAATGGGGTGTTAAAATTCCCCACTATTTTTGTGTTACTGTCGATTTCCACTTTTATGGATGTTGGCATTTGCTTTATGTATTGAGGTGCTCCTATGTTGGGTGCCTAGTTATTTATAATTGTTATATATTCCTCTTGGATTGATCCCTTGCTTGTTATGTAGTGTCCTTCCTTGTCTTTTGCAATAGTCTTTATTTTAAAGTCTCTTTTGTCTTATATGAGTATTGCTACTCCAGCTTTCTTTTGGTTTCCATTTGCTTGGAATATCTTTTTCCATCCCCTCACTTTCAGTCTGTATGTGTTCCTAAGTCTGATGTGGGTCTCTTGAAAACAGCATATATCCGGGTCTTGTTTCTGTGTCAACCATTCTGTGTCTTTTGGTTGGAGCATTTACATTTAGGGTAATTATTGGCATGTATGTTGCTATTAACATTTTCTTAATTATTTTGGGTTTGTTTTTGTAGGTCTTTTACTTCTCTTGTGCTTCCTGCCTAGAGAAGTTCCCTTATCATTTGTTGTAAAGCTGATTTGGTGGTGTTGAATTCTCTTAACTTTTGCTTGTGTGTAAAGCTTTTGATTTCTCCATTAAATCTGAATAAGATTCTTGCTGGGTACAGTAATCTTCGGTGTAGATTTTTCCCTTTCATCACTTTAAATTTTTCCTGCCATTCTCTTCTGGCCTGCAGTGTTTCAGCTGAAATATCAGCTCTTAACCTTATAGGGATACACTTGTATGTTATTTGTTGCTTTTCCCTTGCTGTTTTTAATATTTTTTCTTTGTGTCTAACTTTTGTTAGTTTGATTAATATGTGTCTCTGTGTGTTTCTCCTTGGGATGCCTATAATTTGATTGTTGGTGCACTTATGTTGTCCCAGAGGTCTCTGAGACTGTCCTCCCTTCTTTTCATTCTTTTTTCTTTATTCTGCTATGCGGCAGTTATTTCCACCATTCTATTGTCCAGCTCACTTATCCGTTCTTCTGTCTCAGTTATTCTGCTATTGATTCCTTCTAGACTAGTTTTAATTTCAGTTATTATGTTGTTCATTACTGTTTTTCTGTTCTTCTAGTCCCTCATTAAACATTTCTTGTACTTTATTCTATTTTCAAGATGTTGGATCACCTTTATTATCATTACTCTGAAATCTTTCAAGCAGTTTGCCTATTTCCTCTTCATTTATTTGGTCTTGTGCATTTGTTTCTTACTCTTTTGCCTGAAAGATATTTCTCTGTCTTCTCATTTTGACTTATTTACAGTATTTTAGTTCTTTTTTTCCCTAGGCTGCAGAGTCATAGTTCCTCTTGCTTTTGTTCTCTGCCCCTGGTGGTGTGGTTTATCCAATGTCTTGTGTAGGCTTCCTGATTGGAGGAACTGGTTTCTGCATTCTGATGGGTGGAGCTGAGTCATTTCCTTCTGATGAGCAGGGCCATGTCATGTTGTGTGTTTTGGGGTGTCTGTGATCTTAGTATGACTTTATGTCGTCTGTGTCTTCATGGGTGGGTTTGTGTTCCTGTCTTGTTTGTTGTTTTGTGTGAGGCATCCAGCACTGGGAGTTGCAGGCAGTTGGGTGGAACCAGGTCTTAGATTCAGGTAGAGACCTCTGTGAGAGCTCTTGGTGATTAATCTTCCCTGTGGCCAGGAATTCTCTAGTGGTCCAGCGTCCTGGACTCTGTGCTCCCACTCCAGAGTCTCACGTCCAACTTCTTGTCAAGGAACTAAGGCCCTGTAAGTTTCTCGTCCTGGCAATAAAGGAAATTAAAAAAAAAAAAAAAACTAACAAAACCCCAGACAAATGTTAAAAATAAAATCAAACAAACAAAAACAGAAACAGGGAAACACACACACACACAAGAAACAAAAACAAAAGCAAATGAAACAAAAAGCAAGAGAACAACAGACAAACAAAAGAACCCAAGAATGAAATCAAAGAATTAAAAAGAAAACTAACAAAAACACAAAACCCATAAAAACAAACTAAAGCAGAGTGCCAGCTGAAGAATGAAGCAAAGAAACAAAACAGATTGACAAAAATGATAGAAAAAATAAAAGGAGAAAGGGGAAAAAAGACAGAACAACATAAAAGGAAAGTAGAAATATAAATGAATAAATATATATATATATACACTAAAGAAGGAAAAAAAAGACAAAACTCCAGAGAAATGGTAAAGACAATATCAAACAAACAGGGACTTCCCTGGTGATGCAGTGGTTAAGTATCCTCCTGCCAATTCAGGGGACACATGTTTGAGCCCTGGTCTGGGAAGATCCCACACGTCTCAGAACAATTAAGCCCATGCACCACAGCTACTGAGCCTGTGCTCTAGATCCCGTGAGCCACAACTACTGAGCCCTCATGCCACAACAACTGAAGCCTGCATGCCTAGAGCATGCGCTCTGCAACAAGAGAAACCACCCTAATGAGAAGCACACCACAAAGAAGAGTAGCCCCCACTCACCACAACTAGAGAGTTTGCATGCTGCAATGAAGACCAAATGCAATGAAAAATAAATAAATAAAATTGATTTGAAAAGAAAAATCAATCAAACAAAAAAAGAAACAAGGAAACATGCACATACAAAAGAAACAAAAACAGAACCAAATAAAACAAAAAGCAAGAGAACAACCAGACAAACAGAAGAACCCAAAAGTGAAATCAGACAACTAGAATCAGAACTAAGAAAAACAGAAAACCTAAAAACAAACCAAAGCAGTGTGCCAACTGAAGAATAAAGCAAGGAAACAGAACAAACTGATAAAAATGACTAAATTAAATGGGAAAAGACACAGAGCAACAGAAAAGTAAAGTAGAAATAGAAATATTAAAAAAATTTAAAATATATTAACGAAAAAGAAGAAGAAAAAAGATAAAGGAAAATAACACAGAACAACAGAAAAGCAAAGTAAAAATATAAATTAAAAAATAAATATATTATAAAACATGAAGATCCCAAAAGACTAAATAAAAGAAAAACTACTAAAACAACAAACAAAAAATTCCAGAACCAAAAACAGAATGAGACAAAACATAATCAAATTAATAGTAATAATTATGTTTCCCTGGGTTCTCAGCTGTAAGAGTTCTTGCACATGCCATGAGCCACAGCCCACCTCCACCTCGGCAAGAGGCCCTCTTCTGCCTCTGGGCTGGTCTCTGGACCTGCTGAGGGCCCTGTGGGCCCCACTCAGAGTCCAGTCATGCCCAATTCCTGCCTGTGCTTGTCCCCAAAGTCCACGGCTGCCAGACCTAGACCATTTTCATTTGTAGGAACATTCATTGTCTACTCAGATATTCCATAGATGCAGAGTCTACCTAACTGATCATGGGGATTTAATCCATAGCTTGTACAGCTGATGTAAAGATTTTTGATCTTCTTCCTTAGTCACCCCATTCCTGGAGTTCAGCTTTGGTTTTATCCCCACCTCTGTGTGTGGTCTACCCATAGGAGTATTGTCCTGAGGCTGACTTGGAGCTCTTGGG
Source organism: Neophocaena asiaeorientalis asiaeorientalis (assembly GCF_003031525.2). Lineage (NCBI taxonomy): Eukaryota > Metazoa > Chordata > Mammalia > Artiodactyla > Phocoenidae > Neophocaena > Neophocaena asiaeorientalis. Next base: position 613,082 of record NW_020171990.1, read on the forward strand.
TCTGCCCCAGTGAGGACAGGGCACAGAGGTGGTATGACTGCTTGGATCGCTGGAGCCCCAGTGGTGCCAAATGCAGTGAAACAATTTTAGATTCACAGACCTTTTGGGTTTCATGAGTTCATTGGGAGATTTCAGTATTCCAATTGTAATAGGTTTCCCACTCTATTTGTTTAGTTTCAGACCTTTAGCCTCTAATTATGCACACACAGAAAATACCAAGTTTTGAATTTCAAAAGTTCCCTATTGTAGCCAGTTCAATTTTGTGTCATCTCTGTTATACCATTGCCATTTACCTAGGTAAGCACAAGAGGCAGCCCCATACTTTTTGTACCTGTACCCAGCAGGAGTCCCAGATAGGAGATAATCCTCCCTCATAACAGTCTTAGACTGTAAACGTCCCATTATAGTGCACTCACCAAAAGAGAGCAATCCCTCATGTGATCGATCAAATAAAAGACACCAAGAATAATGATCTAAATCTCAACAAAGGAAGGAGGTTCTGGACCAAGGGGACTTATGACCCAGGTCCAGAGCAACAAAGGATGTGACAGAGCACAAAAGACTCACACAGGTACCTTGCTCAGATCTACATCAGCTTCAGAGATGGGGGGAAGAGCATTTTGCATCCCACTTCTGACACCAAAAATGTCAGCTGAAAGGACCGCAAACTATAAAAAGGCAAAGAGGTAGTTTATATGGGGGTCTTAGAATTGCAATTCAAGGATCAAAGTTTCTGGAGAAAATCAGAATGGTGTCCCATCAGAAGAAAATGGGTAAGGGTTTTTAATAAGAAAAAGTGGGAAGTTAATGCAGGCTTACACAAGTTGTTCACCAAGAATTTGGATTGGAGGGAAAATCTTTCTTTACATATGATTGATTTATGGAATGCAGTTCATTTGTTACTAGAGAAAGTTATGTTTTGTTAGGCTAGACAAAGTCTAGTTCTCAGCAATTACTTATCAGCTTTAATTTACAGGGTTCAGCAGAAGCCCCACATGAGCAGCAAATGTGCAGGTTCTCAGGTCACATCTCAGTCATCCTGACATAGTTCTTTTCACAAGGTCAAGAAAAATTTTTCTTCGTTTTACTGCTTTACATATCTTAGGTTGGGGAAATCTTTAGTATCTTTAAATTCTGATGGGAAGAAGTCATATTGGACTTTTAAAACTGTCTTTATTAAAACTAGAAGCTTTATATTGTTGGGTCACAATAAGGATAAAAGTTACAATGTCAGGGCTTCTCTGGTGGTGCAGTGGTTGAGAGTCCACCTGCCAATGCAGGGGACAGGGGTTCGTGCCCCGGTCCGGGAAGATCCCACATGCCATGGAGCAGCTGGGCCTGTGAGTCATGACTGCTGAGCCTGCATGTCTGGAGCCTGTGCTCCACAACAGGAGAGGCCACAATGGTGAGAGGCCTACATACCGCAAAAAAAAAAAAAAAAAAAGTTACAATGTCAGACCGAAACATCTGAGAGACTCTCAGATTGGAAAGAGACTATAAAGTTTATTTAAGCTGAAGAAATAAAAGTTAGACAATAACAAAAATAATCCAATGTCAGGTTCTTTCTTAATACTTATAGGAAACATTGTAAAGATATGATCTCTATTTCCTAAAATTTTAAACATTTGTTAAAATAATAAGCCTAGATATATGATGGGTCTTAATTACACAATGAACTTTAACTTTAAAATCATACACATCCTGAAACGCCTTTTTAGATCCTGAACAAAAGTTCAAGAGCAACAAACCCTACTCAGTTCTGAGATCAGGAAATGATTTATAAGGAAACATGTAAGCACTGTGACAGTGACTTTATAAGGAGAAAATAGAGACAAACCAACATAACTATTACTCTGGCAGATTAACTAACTTTCAAGAGAAGTGAATCGCTTTCATATATAATATGGAGAAACAAAACATGAGAAATTTTAGGAACAAAATCTAGGCATGAGCATGAACTCTAAAAAGAATTATTTTTGAGGCTAATTTCCAGCTCTCTGTTCTTTTAAGACTTATTCTCAAATTATTTTCAAATTCTTCAGAAAAAGACCATGTCTATGTCATAATCAGGATTTGTTAATGTACCTAGATTATGTAAAAGAAGGCTATTTTGACAGCAATTAGCTTTTTGACTTTGAATAAATCCTGTCAAATTCTATGCCCTGTTTCATCTGATGTCTATGGTCTCACCAAGCTCTAAAACTGAAAGTGAAAGATATTCTATTTTTCACTATTTGCTCTAATACTGCACCCATCATAACTTGAGTGACTTGAAAATAAAGTATACTAACTTTTTTTCCCAATAAAATTTCCCAAGCTACAAAATTCTTAATAAGGTATTTGGTTACTAATATTTTGCCTATGATTTTTATAAATATATTTAGGAGAGACAATGGCCATTAATTTTCTTTCCTTGTAACATCCTTTTTAGGTTTTGTATCAATGTTATATTTGACTCATTAAAAGAATTGGGAGAATGATCACTTTTTCTGTTCTCTGGTGGAAGTCTTTTTATTTTCTTTTTAGTTTTTCATTGACTTTACTGTGGTGTGTAGTTTTTTTTTGTTTTATCATGGGGTGTATAGTGAATCTTGAATCTGTGTCTTGATGTCTTTAACACATTTTCAAAAACTCTTGGCCATTATTTCTTCAGATGACCTTTGCCCCATCATGTCTCTCCCCTGCTTTTTAGACTACAATTGCATGAATCTTATAATTTCTTACCATGTTTCATTTGTTTTCCAAACTATTGTTTTTTATCTTTTTATCTCAATATTTTAGTTTAAATGTTTTCTACTTATTTTTCAAATCACTATGTTCTTCATTTGCATTCAATCTACCAGCTCAGTGCATTTACCAAAATCATTAATTCAATTTCCTTATTTATTTCCATTTTATCTTTATAGAGCCTAATATTCTGTGAAATCCTCCAGCTTGTCATATATATTAAAACATATTAATGACAATTATTTTTACATCTACTGAATAACCAAATGTGGATCCATCCATTTAAAGATATCTGAAGCACCTGGGAGCATGTTTCTAATATCTGCTTTTCTCCCTACGTCTTCTTTCTTTATAGGCATGCTATTTTTTTCTTTAATGTCAAGTATTTATATATATATATATATATATATATATATATGAATGAAATAATAGAGTCTGGATGAGGTTAACTCTTTCTAAAGAGGGTTTATTTTGACTGCTGGCATTTACATTAGATCACTTTAATGCAATTAGAGATCTCATTGATTTAAATCTAGGTTTCACCCTTTGTATTATCTTGTCTATTTCCACTTTCCCTGATCTCTAGGATATAGTTCTTCAGGGAGTTCAGTTGAAAGCCCATTTTTATACCACAGTCCCCTGTCTTTGCTGGTCCTTAAATTCAAATTTTTATCTTTCAAACTCTGTTTAACTTCTCAACCCCACCTAAACTATTTTCTGCTTGTCTAACACGTTTAGGAATAAGCAAATACCACTAGGGGAAAAGTGGCACAAAATAGCGGCCTTACTTGAACTTTCCTTCTTTATGTCCCCTCATTTGCCCTCAAGTTCTGACTATATTTGAGGCCTATAATTCCAATATCCATTCCTCCCCCAAGCCCCATGGTACCACCAGAAGTTCATCTTAGTTGCCACATTATTAGCTTCTGAGCTTCTCAGACTATGCTGCTTACAGTTGGTAGAAACCTTGAGGAGGAAAGAAAAAGCTGTGTAGAATTTTGAGCTGACTTCCATGAGTTTAGCTTATTTCTGGGATCTTGTTCTTTCAGGTCCTTAGTAGCTATAAGTATATTCCAATAGTTATTTTGATATTATATGTAATTTTTTCTGGTGTCCTTGGTGAGGGGTTTATTCAGCAGTATGTTATTGCATTGTAATTGGAAGCAAAATTCTCCATGTTACTACTTATCTTGAAATAAGTCATTTACTTAATTATTACTGTTATGTACTTAATACATTTTCATTTGTAAGTTGTTTTAAGGATTTATTATCAGAGCACTTGATTGGGTCTGCTGAGCCTATCATGCATCTAAGTATATTGAGAGTCTTCTCCTTGATATGAAATATGGTATATTAAAGTCTTCATTGTGAAACAGTCTATGATATTAATATATGTAGTAGCCAAACTTAAGTATCATGGACATTGTGAAATCCTAAAGTTTTTTACATATATATACATATGTATATATATATATATATATATATATATATATATGATTAATTTCAGGTCCTTAGTAGCTATAAGTATATTCCAATAGTTATTTTGATATTATATGTAATTTTTTCTGGTGTCCTTGGTGAGGGGTTTATTCAGCAGTATGTTATTGCATTGTAATTGGAAGCAAAATTCTCCATGTTACTACTTATCTTGAAATAAGTCATTTACTTAATTATTACTGTTATGTACTTAATACATTTTCATTTGTAAGTTGTTTTAAGGATTTATTATCAGAGCACTTGATTGGGTCTGCTGAGCCTATCATGCATCTAAGTATATTGAGAGTCTTCTCCTTGATATGAAATATGGTATATTAAAGTCTTCATTGTGAAACAGTCTATGATATTAATATATGTAGTAGCCAAACTTAAGTATCATGGACATTGTGAAATCCTAAAGTTTTTTACATATATATACATATATATATATATATATATATATATATATATATATATATATGATTAAGTATATATTAATACTGAGCTAATACATTCTGTATGTTTTTGTTTAATCAGTTGGATACAGAATATGAAACAACTTACTTTAAAATTTTTGTCAATCTTTTTTACAAACCATGTTTTATAATTCCTCACAATGAAAATTGCCTACTTCTGTAAGGCAACATTTACTACAACCTCACGAGAATAGTAATTTAGAATAGTATAATTAGATGGTCTACCTCAATGTCAAATTGATTAAATTAACATTTTATTAGTAATAAATTTTAGAATAGGCATGTTTGTAATTTACCATTTCTGTGATTTTTTTCAAGTTTACTAAATTACTGTCTTAATAAATACAAATAACCTAACTTTTAACTCTCTTTAGGATGAGAAAAAAATTACAATTCATTTACTGCTTCTTAGAACAAATCATTTAACACTGAATTCATTTTTCTGATATATTAATAATGATGAACATAAGGAGAGATGCATTGATTTTTCCTATAAAATTCTAAAATTCTGTATGTAGTTCTGGACAGTTGGTGGCACTTTCTAAACCTCTTCTTTTTGTGTATGGTTTTCAGGCTCTCAGCAACTAGCCATTCTCTGACACCTCAAAGTGATGTGGACTCCAGTAGCTCTGAAGAATTCTATCAGGCTGTGCATCATGCTGAGCAAACCTTCAGAAAAATGGAAAGTTACTTGAAACAACAGCAACTCTGTGATGTTATCCTGATTGTTGGGAACCGAAAGATACCTGCACATAGGTATAGTAATCTGTCTTTTTTGGAAATATGCATTCATATGTTTAGAATGATTGCCTGTTATGTAGATTGCAAAATATTCTGCAACTAGAAAATTAAGAATCCACATTTCTAAGAAAGCTTGGGTATTTTTCTTTTACTCTGTTTATTTCCTTTTGTGGAGAGTTATAATGCCATTTTAAGTCATCTTTTTAAGAAGTAAAGCAAATACAAATAATTCAAAAATAAAACTTCTAATAAGGGTTGAAAAATACTTCATTTTATTGATTCACAATCATACTAATTGGAAATCAATTTTAACTTAGGAGGATGTACCTAAAGTCTGAAATGAGATATGCTTTTCTGTCGAAATTGAAAGGAAGGCAGGTAATCTTGGGTATACATTATTTATTTCAAATAGGAAAGTCAGCCCATTTCATAGTGACATCTTTATTTTACATTGATTAAAAATTCTTTAATTTGTGACATACTAATATTATTCATAAGGCCCAATATATTTAAAGGTTAATACACTTTCAAACATCCCTTATGTATTTATGATTGATAATTCTAAGATACATGAACTAGACATCTGATTATTTTGTATCATATTGATATGATATCAGTTTACTTCTGAAACTTCATTAAGCTTGATGTTGATTTTTTATTCAGCTTTTCTATTTAATTTTTGAAATTTTAGGTAAAAAATTTTTAATTTAATTTTTTGATACTTATTATTTTAAATAGTTGAACATATGGGCAAATTACTTTAGACTACCTTGTTGTATGCCATTTAATTAATTGTATAACAAATGTTTTCAATGTACCCATTTCCCCTATATTTTTTAAATTAAATTATATCATCTAGATAATATATATGGACCTAAATGTGGATTCTAGAAAATAAGGATTCCAGAAAAATAAGGCTATATTTTTATTACGATAGCAATGTTAAAATGTGGACATTAACTTTGAAGCAATACACTAGAAATGCATAGGAAAGAACATTTGACATTAACTAACTCATGTAGGTCATATGGGGTTCAATCTGTCAGCTAACTATGGCAAAAATTCTAATGATATAGTATTTGCACTTATTTTTCAAGCACTTCTGTGAAATTGCATTATCATTAGCAAGAGAGCAGTTACATTGTCATTATTATGGAGACATTCAATATTGTAATATATATGGCAAATATGCAAATTATTCTGAGCTATCATCAAAATAGCATCTAGATAAAAATTCTATAGTAAGAGATATTTTAATTTGAGAATGTAGCTAAGTTTATTTCATTTAAATTGCACATTAGTTAAATAATTATATTTTATTTAACTTATATATAATTATATATTTGTTTAAGAAGATAGAGGGACTCAAAAGTATGTTAACACATCAAATGCTCATTAATTTTTTTTTTAAAGAACAAAACTTTATATAATTTGTATAATCTTATTTTATTGGCTTTATTGGTAATAACTTAGTATTTCTCATTTGAATTCCCCCATATTAATTATATTCTACATTGTTTATTACTCTTATCTAGATTGTTAATATTATTTTGTAAATAATGTATTTAATTATGTATTTATTTTGCAATAACCCATATGACTAAGACATAAATTTGTTTCTTGGTTTAGATTACTCTAATATACCTGAGCAATGTATTATTTATATACATATTATTCTAAACACTTAAATATTTTGTATATTTAGCAGATATTAAATTAAATATCATCAATTAAATATTAATCATGTTTTTCTTAATATAAGAAAAATTGTACTCTCCACTAAATTTATTTAAATAAGGATTCATATTTTCTTACCCCATGGTTTAAAACTTAAGTACTATCTTTTTAACAAATAAATTACATACTTTTGTTTCTAAGTTAAACATATTTTAACAAATATGTGAGAAAATATTTATGGGACACCTGAAAAAAGCAAGCACTGTTTTCAATAATTGGAAGTATGTTGCACTTCCTTATTTATACTTTTGCAAAATGAAATAACTGTAATTAATGCAAAATTAGATCTTTGTTTTAAACAAATAATCATCTTAGTAATAGTAACGAATGGATTTTTAAGTCATGCTGTTACATTTTGATTAACACAGTTGAGTATCGTCCTTGGGCAAAATATATATGATGTTGCACTCATTAGCAGTGAAAAATATAGGACTGTTAAAATAAGTCCAAATAATGAAAAAAGAAATAATTTGCATTAAGATCTCCTGCTCTTCCAGTAAATACATTGCAAGCTAATGTCATAAACAGTCATTCATAAAGATCATGTATATTTATTTTCATATTAATTATCTTGTCATTTGAAACTCTCAAATCAATTCCTATTTAATTTAACAGATTATGACCATTAAAGGGCTCTCCATAAAGCCTTTAGTTTATGTGATGGCTATATTGTATATATATTTTTAACCTGATGTAGGTCACAACTATCAATTTATTTATGAAATGCCATTTCTGTATAAGTACCTTAAGTTATTATTAGGCATATTTTTAAGTAGGTTAATTCTGAAAGGCTAACAATACTTAAGATGACACATTAATACATTTTCACCATGAAAAATAATGAAACTTTTGATTTTATCTATGTTTCAGTTTCTCAGAGAAATTCGAAAATAAATATAGACTTCTCATAAATGGCCCAGAATAACTGATTAACAATAAGTGAACCAAAACACTTGAATATAAAACCATGAATACTAAATACAGGAATTTTGATAGGTAGGCTGCCTGTAATAAAGGATGTCAGATGCTGAAAATTAGACTGGCAAGATCAATATTAATAATTTGGACAGTCAAATCTTCAATAGTAAAAAATTAAGGAGTTTTCATGGCTTACTCTCTCATAATGCACAGATATATAATGAAACATGGTTAAGCTATTGAAAGTTTTTTCTCCCTTTAGCCATTATTAAGAGTAAGTGCAGTGGATAGAAATAAAAGAGAAAATCTCAAATAGCTAACATCCTCTGAGTTGGAAATAATGTTACTTATAATTTTATGTGCATAGAAACAGTGTAGAAGCATATACAACCTACAGTCAATAAAGTTTTTTTTTTTTCCTGGGAGCAGGGTTGCTGGGCAGGATAAAAGAGGTGTTGGAATTATTTTTAATGTATAAACATATAAAGTCTTTGAACTTCTTATTATGAACATTTCATGATCAAATAAATACTTAATGAAAATTAAAATGATATGTGATGGGGACAAAACAGATTGTCTCTTTAGATCAAAATACTGGGCATTTCAGGAGGCATCATATTCCGTTTTCATTTTTGTGCATGTTTGACAATGAATTTAATTATTTCGAAATACATTTATTATTTTAATGTTCTTTACTGAGCACAAGTATCAAGGAAATAGGTGAGTCTAAAAGTGGGAATTGATGTATTTAGAAACATATTTAATAGAGTAAAAAGAAATTACTTTAGAAGTAACTTAGATGTTAATACTCAGGAGTAGGCAAGTAGTAGTGTTTCTCTCTACTGGTGGAAAGTTTATTTATAGATATTCTTTGATGGGAGAGGAATAATTCATTTTTCCATTATATTAAATCCAACATCCACCTAAATCTCTCAATCAGCTTCATAGTTTATAACTGTACAAGTTTCAGGAAAAAAAAAAAAAAAAACATGTCCCAGTGCCTGTTGGTTTCAGTAACTCCAGGCAACTCCCACAGCTCCAGGCATCACCCATGGCACCAGGCTCCAGAAGGGCTCCTATGGACACAGGATGCCAATCTGCCCCTCACCCCAGATTACAAGGGGGTTCCTTGAACCTAGGCTTCTGGCTGGGCCCAACCAAGCCAACTACTAGAGACCCAGCCTTTGATCCATTCTAGTGTCAGGCCAGGCCCCATATCTCCACTTTCTCAGTTCACCCCAGTTCCACACCTGCCCCTGTGGACCCAAAGTCTTGGTTGGTTCCCATGGATCCAGACTCTTTGCTTTCTCAGCACCAGACTTGCTTTGTCAGAACAAACCCTCAGACTGGCCCTCAAGTTCCCAGTTTACAGGCTGACTCTGGTGGTCTCTGCTCCAGGCTTACCCTAGTGCCAAGCCAGCCACAAGAATAATCTAATACTGTAATGTGGTGGTGTGTTAATCACTTTAGTACAGAGGTTAGAGGACAAAAGTGTTAAAAATAACAATAACTATAGTAATTTGTTAATGGATACACAGTATAGCAATAGGTAAATTGTGACATCAAAACAAAATACTGGGAGGAGTGGAAGTAAAAGGTCAAAGTTTTTGTATGCAATTGAAATTGTTATCAGCATAAAATAGACTTATTTTTATAAGATGTTTTATGTAAGTCTCATGGTAACCACAAAAGGAAAAAAGAGGGAAATCAAAGCATAACACTATAGAAAATTATCTGCTCCCAAAGAAAGGTAGCAAAACTGGAAGAAAGGAACAAGGGACCTGCAAAACAGCCAGAAAACAATAAGATGACATCACAAGTCCTTACCTATCGATAACTACTCTAAATGTAATTAGAATAAATTCTTCAATCAAAAGACATAGCGATGGCTGAACAGCTTAAAAAATAAGACCCAACTATATTCTGCCTACAGGAGACTCACTTTGGCTTTAAGGACACACATCATATCAAAGTGGAGGGATGGAAAAAGTTATTCCAAGCGAATGGAAACAAAAAGAGAGCAGGGGTAACTATAGTTATCTGAGAAAAAGTAAACTTTAAGTCAAAAATGGTAACAAGAGACAAACATGGTCATTATATAATATAAAACAATCAATCCATCAATAGGATATAACAATCATAAAAATATTGCTGTAATCATTTCACTATATATGTGTATCAAATTCACATGTTATGTGTTAATAATATCTCAATAAAACTGGGCTGGGGAGGAGAAAAGAGAATCTGAAATATTTTGCTTTGCTTTTTTCCCCATCAATTTGACATCATTTTAATATCCTCTTTATACCCACTATGAATATTCAGCAGTCATGAAGCATCTTTCCTTGCATTAATTAAAATAAATGCTTATAAAGCATATTGTAGCATTGGTCTATGCTCTATTGGTGATGCAAGAGGATTATAAAGCATGATAATTTTCCTCATGAAGCTTCCAATTATCTTGAGGAGGAAAAAAGAACCCATAGGACAATTATGGAAATTATTATACTTGTAAGTAACTATAACTGAAATTTATAGTTTCATTCCAAGTGCAAGAGATAATCAAACAAGGAAACAAATAATATATGACAGAGTATTTTGAAAATATTTTTAGAGAAATTGTGTTTGAGTTCAACCTAGTGAAAAAGAACAAGTATACTATTTTAGATAGTAAGAATTGTATGGGAAAGAGAGAAATAAAGAATTTTTGGCTGTGGAAATTATAAGGTACCAGCTTAGTGAAAGTAGAGCAATTTGTATTGAAAATACTAGGAAATTAAGCCATAAAAGTAGGACAAAAGTGGTTATGATAGATAGTGGTTGAAATCCCGTAGAGAAGTTTGTATTTGAAATGATGTGTACAATTAAAAGTTCATGTAGGTTCTTGGAGAGAGGAGTAACATAATCAATTCAATAGTAATAATAAAAATAATAATAATAGTAATAATACTAGTTAACACTCACTATGTTGACTATGTGCCAAGCCATGTTTGAAGTGTTTTGTGTATATTGATCCATTTTGTCCTGAAAAGGAATAAAATTGTTTTCCCCACTTTTTTCTTATAGAATACAATATGGAGAAATTAAGGCATTCACCTAAATTATACATTTAATAAGTGGTGGAAATAAATTCAAACCCAGGCAGTCTGGCTACAGAAGTAATGCATTAACAACTATGATAGACTGCTTGTCATAATTTACAAAGACAGCTCTGGAAAATGGTACAGCTTTAAAATGTACAAAATTTGGGCACAGCAAAAACTAGTTAATGATCTAAGAAGCTGTTATAGTTAACCCAGGCATGAAATGAGAACTATATAAACATAGAAAAAGAGATGAACTGAGAAATATTTTGAACAGTGACATAAATCAGGATCCCTGGACATAGAGCTGGAGACCAGAGTTCAGGTATGCAGGATTTATTTAAAGAGTGTTTTCTGAAGAAGAGCAGGATAGGGCAGAGGAAGGAGCAAATCAAAGATGTGGTCTCAGCAGCAGCCTTGTTTTATCTTGAACTCCTGAGATGCTCTGGAGCAAGACTTGTTTCAGAGTTAGTCATACCCTGAGGAAAAGGGACAGTATTTTATACCTTGGTTCTATTAGTCATCGTCATTGGGCCCACCCACAGGTTGAGAGTAGGGGGAGGTTGTGGAAGCTGGGGGTTGAGATAAGAGGATCAGGAAGCACATGAAGTGAGCTCTTGTTGGAGCAAGTGCAATTCTACAGAGAAGGGGCAACAGGGAGCAGTTAGGTGCCAACATCACTGGTGCTGGGGCCATTGGTGTGCCTCATAAAAGGGGTCTGGCCACCAGAACCACAAAGTCCAATAGAAAAGGAAAGATGGATTTTTTGTCATATTTGATATAGGCAACAAAGCAGAAGACATAAGTGATGACAATATCTCCTGTGAAAATTCAATATGTTGGTGATGCATCAATTAGAATCGGGAAGTAAAAATAAAAGAGACCTCACAGGGAAGACTTTGAGTTTAGTTGAGGGTATACTGGTATGCTCCTGAGCTATCTGGTCAGCAGTTTCTATAAGCATTTGAGATAAGATGTTAGATTAAAACCACCATAAAATTATAATTAAGACCATGCTCAAAGACGATTCTGATAGTGAGTGTTAAGGCAAAAATTTAGAGGCTGAGAAAAAAACCTGGAGGCAATGAAAGGGTCAATAAGTAAGATTGTGAGAGTCAAAGAATCCGAGGAGAGCCTGGGTATAAGAAAGTCTGCACTGCCTTAACTAAAATGGGATTTAAAGAAGGTGTGGGGGGCTTCCCTGGTGGTGCAGTGGTTGACGGTCCGCCTGCCAATGCAGAGGACATGGGTTCGTGCTGGTCCGGGAGGATCCCACGTGCCACGGAGCAGCTGGGCCCGTGAGCCATGGCAGCTGAGCCTGCGTGTCCGGAGCCTGTGCTCCACAACGGGAGAGGCACAGCAGTGAGAAGCCCACACACCGCTAAAAAAAAAAAAAAAAAAAAAAAAGGTGTGGGAAGCCCACAGGGTCAAACTCCACAACAAACTGGAGTAGGACTTAGAAAAGTTTAATAACTTTGAAAGGAAATAAATTTGTAGTGACCTTAATAAGAGATTTTTCCAGAGAGGTTGCACGCATTCACTTATTTATGCAGTTTTCACTCCTGCTTCTCTTGCATTAATAGAAGTTATATATAGGTACCTATAAAGATATTACTTTCTGTTATGCATTGCATCCCTCTTTTAACATCTAATTCAAATGTTGTGTCACTAAATCTAAAAGCAGTATAAACTCTTCTGTACTTCTCTTATTGAGTTAGCAGTATTTTGTATTTTATAGCCGATGGAGAAGATTTAATGTAATTATTTAAGATTGAATTCTATAGGTCTCATAATACTTTCCTCTACATGATGTAACCTGGTTCTAAATAAAGCCCTTATATGATTAAAATTAAACTGGTTAACTTTATGTCAATATATTATTTCTTATGCTCTAAAAAAGATACATGTGTATATATATATACATATATATATCTGGTTTATGATAGTTTACTTTCATATCATACAATGTTATATTCAGTTCTTTTGATAAAACTGATTTGACACTGATTTATCTCGTCAAAGATAAATTAAAGATACCTGTATCAATTATTTTGTCAAACTTTGAGAATATAAAGAGTTAACATGTTTAGGTACTAATTGTCCATTTAAATGTGTAGCAAACAAGTAATTTTGAATATTTCTAACATGTTATCACCCTAGGCATTAATAGTTAAAATCATGAATCCCATTCTTAAATTCATGAAGTATATACTGAGGGTTTTTTTTTTTTTTCAGTTAAAAAAGGATTGTCTCTCTTGGCTGAAGTTAACATTGAGCATGCCCTCTACTTATGTAGAAATAAAATATATAGCAGATAAAATTGCAAAATAAAATATAAAAATATTGACTTGAAAATTATGAAAACCATGCCTTGTATTGACCTTTCCTCCTCTTCTTTGCCTTACATTTTTCTTAGAAAGAAAAGTGCATCCAAAGTTTACTATTAAGTTGTTTAGCTTACAGATGTAAGCATCGCATTATTTCTTTTAATGTGTCTCTGTTATTTGAACATTTCCTTAAATTCTGGAACAGAAGATGGTCTAGGCTCATCTTATACTTCCTCAGTTCCAGATCTGTGGTTTGTTCTTTTTCCAAGGAACCTTAAATATACATACACATATACATACATATGCATATGCACAAAAAACACAAGTATTTCTATTTTTAAAAATATGAATCATAAACTTATACTGATACTTCTAATTTGAATCCACTTTAAGTAGAAAGAAGTTTCAGGATTAATTCAAACAACTGTTTAAAACACACCTCTTAACTACAGTTCAGTTTTTTTTTTTTTTACAATTCTCTATGTATTTAGAATAAGAACATATTGTCAAGTATTTCACTCATTCATTTTAAAGCATATTTCCACCTAGGATTTTAAAGTATATAAAAATCTTCACTGTCATTGAAACAACAATAAATCATAGAAAATTGAAATACTTACACTTTTTTAAAGCTATCAAATAGCTGTGGCATAAAAAATAAAAATAACTAAAAACTAGAGTAATGCTCCCTTCTTAGCTTCTACTTTTTTGGGGGGCAGGGGTGGGTACAATGTCCATTTCACAACTGAAATTTACAATACATGGGAGATAGGCAGGAGAGTGTAATCCATGGTCAAGAGAAAAATCAGTCAATGAAAATCAACCTGGAAACAAGGCCATTAAAGCAACTATGAAAAATAATTTAAAATATCTATAGAAAAAGATGAATATAATAAATAAAGCAAGGGAAAATTAAGAGAGATTTGGAAAAATTCAACTCACTAGAAATCATCTGCAATAAAACACAGAGTAAAAGAAAAATTGAGTATAAATTGAACTCACTCTACAACCTGTAAGGTGCTCTCAATTATTGAAATACATATGTATTTAGTGTCCAAGAAAGAGTTAGAGAGTGAATTGGATGAAAAAATGAGGAATTATTTGCAGATAATTTTCTAATTTGATGAAAAAATCCATCCACCTCTCCAGAAAGCTCAGAAAATGGTAAGAAGAGTAAATACTAAGTAACCACATTTATGTAACTTAAGGCATAATAGTCTAACTGCTAAAATCCTAAAATAAAGAGAAAAAAATAAAATAATTAGAGATAAAGGACATAGTAAATCAGGGAAACAATTATAAGAATGAAAACTGATTTCTATAAGAAACAATGGAGTCTTGACCATAATAGAATATTAGTTTTCTAGTTCCAAAAGAAAAAAGTTATCTTAATCTAAAATTCTCTATCAAGTGAAACTAACTTTATATTATCAATGTAGCTAAATAAAGACATTTTCAGGTAAATGAAAGCTGGGAGAGTTTATTGCCATCAGACCTGCACTACAAAAAATACTAAAGAAGTTTCTTCCTCTTGAAGGGTATTGATACTAGATTGATGCCTGCTTCTATAGAAATAAATAAAGAGCCTCATAAATGGTGAAGAAAGAGGTATATATAAAATAACTTTTTACTTGATATATATAAAATAATTTTTTACTTTCACATGTATATTCTTTAAAAAGATTCTTGACTGAGCAAGAAGGAGTAAAAGAAATTATGCTGCTGTAAGGTTCTTACAGTGTTCACAAAGTAGGATAAGTTTACTTGATGGTAGACTGTTACTAGTTAAAAATTAATGTTGTAATCTCTAGACAGAATTAGCAAGCTTCAGTGCAGGGGCCACATCTGGCATGCAGGTAGGTTTTGTAGGGACCATGAGCTAAAATTCCTTTTCACATTTTCCATTGGCTGAATTTTCTTAAAAAGAAAACGTGATAGAGAGGATATGTATGACTCTTAATACCTAGAATACTTAATATCTGGCTCTTTATAGAAAACATTCTGGTCCCTACTTAAGAGCAACCACCTTAAAAAATGCAAACATACATGTAAGAAAAAGAGGTAGTTAAAATATAAATGAATGAGATGAAATAAAGACAATAAAACCAAAAGAATAAATGGAGCAGATAAAAAATATATAAATGAGTAGAATTAAACCTAAACATAATTTTATTAATAATAAACATTTAAAAATTTCAGAACATGGATCAAATGGGCTAATTCTTGAGAAATGTGAAGTGTAAAAATTGATGAAGAAAAAGAGTATATAAACAAGCCTTTTGGCTTATTCAAAAATTGAAATTGGATTGATATGTCACCTTTTCCCAAAATAGCCCAACTAAGATTTTCTTCAAGTAAGCTCTAGAACATCTTTAAGGAAAAACTATTTACTTTCTTCTGTAAGTTGTTATACAAAATTATAAAGAGTTTAAGCTGCCAGCTCATTTTATGAGACTAGTATAATCTTGATTAAAGAGACAACTAAGAAAATACAAGAAAAGAAAATAGCAGGTTCATTTCTCTTATGATTTAAATAGAAAAATCCTAAAGATAATTTTGATTCAGAAGAAAGGCATTTTATGAATTTTATCATCCACATGTTTTAATCTGTTTAGCAAAGCCAAAAATTAAGGAGGTCTTCCTGACTTGGTAAATCTTATACACCAATACTTTCAGCAAGCATACTGCTGAAAGGAGACCCTAGATGTGACTCGTTTAGGGTAGAGAATAACACAAATTTTCTCCCCTGGCACAGCTGCCATTTAACATAACACTGAGGCCCTGGATGAAGTTTAAAGAAAAGCAAAAGAAAAGGAGTTATAGAGAATTAACAGGAATTGGTCAAAATGAGATTGTTTGCAGATGATATAATAATCTACCTAGAGGACAAAGCAGTTGAATCAAAAGGACTAATAAGATAATTCAGTACATGTGCTAGATGAAAGGTGGATACATGAAAGTTCCAGCTAATGAATTCTAAACCAACAAAAATCAACAAGTAAGAATTTTTTAGAATTTTTTAAAAAGTTACTGTACATAATACCAACAAAATTCTAAAGTGAGTAAGAATCAAAAAAGAATAAACAAGACAATTTTAGAAAAAAAAGTTAAAATTTGAATAAAAAGCAGACAAGATATTCTGAATATGTGGAGAGATATTTTATATTTTTGTATTGGATGACTTTATATAATAAATATACCAACTATCCTCAATTAAATCAGAAATTCAGTGTATTTTTAATTAAAATTCCACTTAATTTATTTGAAGAGCTTACTTTAAATTTCATATGAAGAATAAAACTCCACTAATAATTAAATGAAAAAAATAAAAAGGGAGGATTTGTTTAATTGGTTATAGACTATTTAGAATCATAGTATTACAAAAGTACTGTGTTGGCACAAGAATAGGCAAAGAAGCAAAAAAAAAAAAAGTCAGCAACAGATCACTGTACATTGAGGACTCAAATTTGCAATATAGTTGGCTCTATTAATTCACTGGGACAAATCAAATTCTTTAGTAGTTTCATGAAATATGGATGAGTATGTAGAGAGAAATAAAATTGGAATCCTATCCAAAAGGATGAAAGATCTAGATGTGAAAGAAAAAAATGTATTAAAAATTATAGAAGAAAATGTAAGACAATGCTCTGTGACCAAAAGTTGGAGCAGAATTTCCTAAATCAGATTTTAAAAGTGCAATTCATAAGGTGATAAACAGATAGATGGATAGAGGATACATATACACATAATGGATGATAGATAGATAGGCAGTTAGATAGATAGATAGATAGATAGATAGATAGATAGATGATAGATTGATTGATAGATAGATAGATAGATAGAGTCCTCTGCACTGCATTCTTGTTGACACTTACATTCGTGGCCTAAATTAGATCCTGTGACTCTTTCAGGCTTGTTCTGAGCTCAGTCTCCGACTATTTTGCTGCCATGTTTACAAGTGATGTTTGCGAAGCCAAGCAAGAGGAGATCAAGATGGAAGGCATAGACCCAAATGCTCTCTGGGACCTTGTTCAATTTGCATATACAGGTACAGTAAAAGAATTATAGCTTCATGTTAATTTCTTGTGAATGTTAGAATTTGAACACAGGTTTCAAAGCTTAAAAAAAAGCTGTTGAGCATGTACCTTTCATTTCTTTTAGTTGAGAAAAATCAGACTATCTTTTCATTTGTCACTGAAATCATCAATGTACATATGTATACATATGCTCTACACTCTTCCACAAAGAATTTAAACTGGCTTATAATAATAGTCAATGGAATGAGCTTGGGAGAGGAGAAGAGAGGTTATTAATTATTAACTATGAATTTGTTTATGGTCAAACTTAGAGCATTAAGAAAGAAAATTTTAATTTTCTTTCTTTAAGGAAATGATGGGTTCAAATAACTATTCTTTTTTTCTTGCAATATGTTTATTTCAATATTAAATTCTTCACAAAATGGATTTGGCAAACTTAGTTAAAAAGGAAAATGAAGATAACTAGAGTTGTGAAAATGGCTATTTTGGAAGCTTTTTCTCCTGATCTACTATGCTCTTCTTTCTATTGGTCTTTGCACCATATTAGCACAAATTAGCACAAATAATTTTGCCAATTTAGCAAACATTTGTTGAATGTTGCTCAATGTGCAAGTATTAGCTGTATCTCTGGAGAATAAGCGAGTGAATAAACCATGTCTGCCCTCCAGAAGCTCACAGTCCAAGTGGAGAAAACAGTTAGACAAGGGATAAAAATGATAGAATATGAAATGTTAAGAGGAAGTTAGAAGGAATAAAACCTGCTATTCAGAGCATTATTATGGCTCACATTCATTTAAAACATTTTAATAACTTTCCAGATTAATAACAGAAGGGGACATATTATACTAAATTCTTGTGACAGAAGCAAAGGCAAATAGTATGGATTGAAGTAATATTTTTTAGAAGTGGTATATAGTTCATTTTGCCTGAAATGAGGAAAGAAAGAGAAGCTAGAGCCTGATTACCAAAGTAGCAGGACCCTAATTTAAGGAGCTGTGTTTTTGCAGCATTTCTGGTTATGGGGAAATGAGAGATGTCATTGTGAAGATCAGCCACTAGAACCAAAATTTGTGGAACTAGTGGGAATCTGTCCTCTTGGAGGATTTAGCTTCTCACAGAGAGGAGTTTGCTACACTAATGTTACACTTAGTAAATGAAACCTCTGGAAAGAAAAATGTACATGTACTAGATGCTTGAATCACAAAGCAGCAATGTAATGGAAAGACTTAGACATTTTCCAGCCTCAGTAATTTTTAAATTATAGTTTGTCAAAGCAAATATTGCATGGACAAAGTTAAACAGGTAAGCAAGTTTTTCTTCAAGTCTGTTGCAATAGAGGAGAGAGACCAGAACTCAGTCTTTACCTAATAATGCTGAAACAAAGGTGGGGGGGCGGGATTTTTAAGTGCTGGGGTAAAAGAGAGAACACAGGCCAT
This sequence comes from Neophocaena asiaeorientalis asiaeorientalis, assembly GCF_003031525.2. Lineage (NCBI taxonomy): Eukaryota > Metazoa > Chordata > Mammalia > Artiodactyla > Phocoenidae > Neophocaena > Neophocaena asiaeorientalis. Next base: position 632,040 of record NW_020171990.1, read on the forward strand.
TGCTGATTGGCTTTACCTAAAGGAAAAGTAAACTTTGTCCCATCTTTTTGAAAGAAGGTAGTTTTACAAATTGAAGCAAAGTGCCCACTCAAATTATGCTCCCAACCACCCCCTCCAAAAAAAACCCTGAGAGATAGGAGTGCTATTTCCCTTGAGGCTGGCATTTCAAAGAGATGGCTTCCAGGTCCTTGATGAAAACATTCCTGGGTTGTAAAACTGGCAAGAGGCCAGTTTTTTGTTTGTTTTTTAATTTTTTAAATAATTTATATCTCAAAGAGGTAGAGAAAGGTTTATAATTACAAGTTTTCTAAAGTAAATGCTCTAAGAAAAGGGAGATCAAAGGCCTATAGTCAGGAAGTAGACTGTCTAAATTTTAGTAAAGCTGAGGGGACTTTAAGACCACCTTGTTCAATTTCAATTTGCATGCAACCTGAAATAATAGTATAAAAGATCATTGGCCTCCCAGGCAAGAGATAGAAAACATAACCACATTACTGTTTCCTGGAAAGAGAAGAATCACAAAGCTAACACTTTAGGAATCCTTCTAGCAACATAAAAGCATAGATCCAACACTTACAGCCTCCATGGCCTGGCAGCCTTGCATTTTTCAAGTGCAAAACTAGGTCAAAAGACACTTATCATCGTGTAGCAAAAAGTTGGAAGGTGTTTCAAAGCTCCCTGTTGAATGTAATGACCCAGATTTTTCTCTGCTTTGTAGAGGGCAGACCAGATACAAAGCTGCTGTTAAGTTACCACTGCCACTCTGGTCTTTGCTCCCATAACCATTCCTCCCTGGTAGTTGATAAATTTCCAATTGTTAGTTTATAGAAATGTGCTTGATGAGCAAATCATTTACATCATAATATGGGGGGGCTAGCCACAATATAAAATGTGTACCTTGTCTTTTGCTATATGCAATGTAAGAAATTATAACAATAGAAGAGATCAAGTGAACAATGGTATAGCAAGGGAAAAATAGGAAGTATCTCTATGTGTCTATTTAGCTCACCTGCTAGCTGATCTCTAAGCTTTCCTTTGTAGAAAGCTAAAAATAGATGCATCACAGAAAAGGGGAAAGAATGAATGAACAGTGAGCTCCTTAAAGGGTCATCCAATTGGGAATATTTTCTTGAATTCTGAAGTTTGAGAGGCCTTGGAGAAACTAAGGGGGCTTAACTATGTCAAGAATTGACAGTTAACTACTAGCTGTAGAAGTACTGCACCCATAGAGATGGGTAAGAGACCTTGAAATGATTTAAACAGATAAAATTTTCCATGAGATCTGGAATGTCTTTTAGGTTTGAAAGAATCATATGTAGCTAATTTTTATCTCAGAAATTAAAGAAAATAATGAATGGGTAAAATAGCTTGGAATAACTTGCTAACAGAGGTAAGCTTCAATGATTATAGAGTTTAATAATCTTTGATTTGAAGAAAGAGAAAGCATTCTTTAAAGACTTCATATGGTAAAATTTGTACATGTAAGATGTGGGAGACATTCTCTCTATTTCCCTTTCTTTTTTCCTACTCCATCAAAATAGAATGAGAAAGGATGAGACTAGGGGCCTTGCAGAGCTTCAATAAGAACCAAAGCAAATTTTTAGAATTTTTTTTTTCTGGTAATTGGGAAGAATGACCTGGGTAAAAAGGGGTGACTGCTGGGTAATAGCTCAAACAAAATTAGAATTTTTTCTAAAGGAAAATATATATAATAATAAACAGGTTAATACTAGCAACATGTAAGGTAGAATAAAGAAAACCAACAAGGTCTTTGTGTTGACAACATTAAAGAAAACATTCTTGACAGTATGGAGTTTAAAGATACAATTATAAAAATGATGACTAATTATCACAGTATCAAAACTACTTAAAATAAAAGGTACTATAAGGTCAATTTTTTCACACACTATAATAACTCAGGAATGAAAAGCAAATGAACATTTCCACTGGTGTTAGAAAGAATTGTATGTCTAACAGGAGAGTTCATATCACTTTTCTAAATTCTTGATTAACTTTAATTTCTTCTTTTTAAAACTTTCCATTGGGCTTTCTTTATAGTTTATTTATTAGGAAATCTGAGTGAGATCTTAGTCATTTATATGAACAAAGGACTATTTAGCAACTGTGTATGTTATAAAATAGTGTCCTTTTACCATTGATGTCTTAAATTTAAAGTTTGAATACTTAGTTTTAATCCAGAGAATATGTAATTATAAGATAGTATATCAGTTTTTCAAAATCAAACCATAATTTAATTTAAAAAAATGTGAGCACTTGTTGGGGGTCATACTAGGGATTACAAAATAAAATATAAATTGAAACAGATTAAAATGACATAAACCTTTAAACAAATTTGGTAATGAATAGACTTATTGGAGTGAAATGGCTCTTTACTTTTGTTTTCAAAACTGGTAAGATCTATGTATCAATATCCACTTAATGGCATTCTCAACTGTATAGAGTCAAACATACTTAAAAACAGCTTTTTAAACATTTTCCTACATGCAACGGTGTTACAATTCTGTAATTGTACTCATCTAGAATAAAGATCTGGAGTATTATTTGTTTAATCTACAATAAAGCCTGTGGATTGGGATAATGAATCAAGGTTGTTCTGGAATTATTCTACAGAACATCTTCAGAAGGATGGAATCAGAGAAGAAAAGAAAAAATATGTTTACATTTTCTCATCATTCAACTTCCAAATTACTTAAAATGTTAGAGATGTATAGAACTTTAGAAATTCTATCCTGAGCATTATAAATGTTACAAATGAACATTTTTCTCTGGCTAAGTATGTGACACAAAGCAGAGGCATCAAAACTACTTTTTATTGAGAATTACATATTTGCTATCTCAGATAAGCATTGACAAAATCATCATAGCATAAATCAAAACTTTGCTGGTCTCCTTTGAATTAATATGAAGGGACAGATTTTTTTTCAATGCTTAAGAGACTCAAGTTCTTGATGCAACGCATTCAGTGAGCTAAAGTAACCTGACAAAGATCAGTAGTAAGATCTATTACTATTACTAGAGTAATCTATTACTAGAGTAAAATGTCAGAGCACAAATTGAATGGTATTATCTCTACTGAATCAATGTCCTTTTGTAGAGTATTAGTTACAATGGAGTTCCTTGGAGTGGCTTATGACTATCTTGCCCTCATAACACTTTGGGTAGCTTAAATTGACTCCCCTATTGCTAGATAGTGGCTCACTGCAGGTTTGATTCATACTTCCTCTCAGTCTAGTGCTTCTAGTGGTTCTCTGCAGGAGCCAGTGATACCTGACAACCTCAGCACATGAATGCCTGATAGTTCTTGCTGAGTGATTACACTGAATGCCTCTCAAGTTTTACTGCATGCCCACTATGTGCCGGGCCCTATGATGGGCTCTGGAAGACAATATGCTGAATTACACACATCCTCTGCCTTCAAGAGACTTTCCAATACAGGGTTTCAAATAGTTAATTTTTGCTATCTTCTTTTGGTATAAACATCCTTTTAGATATACACAGACTAGTGTTTCCTCATTAGAGAATGTTGTAAAGCCAATTTTGAAGGCTACTATATTGATTGTGTGAATATCAATTCTAGCCAAAAATTGATTATCATATTGTGAAAATGAAACAAGAAGTTTAATATATTTGAAAAGGATGCTCTGGGATTCACTGTATTTTAAAGTTGCTTCAGGCTGATAGAAATTTCCTTCCAGTTTATCTCTTACATAGTCCCTATTATCCTGACATACTTAAAAATACACTGTGTTCATTGATGCATAAGGAAATAGAGTTTGAACAAAGATGGAAGATGGGATTGCAGGGTTAGTAGCAAAGTGTCAGGTCCTGTAGGGAATTGATAAGGACAAGGTTTAAATAAAGGAAGCTGTCCATCTAGTAGTGGTATTAAAAAGAGGGGTAGAAAATTAAACTGCCAAGTGGCAAAAAAAATCATACTGAAGAGTTAACGTCTTTAAAAAAAAAACAAAAAGGTTTATGTGCCACTGAAGTAAATTAAAGTCTTAGTACATGCTAAGGAATGGTAAAGTACTTTCTACTTACTGCCAAACTTTTGAACAAAATAAATACACACACACGTGGAGCTGAGATATTTAATGTTCTCCTTTAATATTGAAAATTATACATCAATATGTTCTGCCTGGATTGAATACTCTAAATTCCCTCATAATTTTTATTGTAATTAAAAGTAAATTATTGTTTTATTTTTATTACTGGTTTAATTCAAGTGGCATGAATATGCAAGCACATTAGCAGAATATTAGTTTTAAACTTAGGGCTTTTACTAGATGAGAAAATTCTGTTCTCCATTTAAGAAATTGAGCCTTTAAAGATTGGTTTTACATATTACTGTTACCAAATAATTAAAAACATTGACTTAATAATTTTCACAGGATGTTGAAATAACCTATATTAATGAACAAGAAAAATAAAAATAATAAAACAAAATAAAATAACTTAGTTGTATATTGCCATTATTTTACCAGGGAACCTTGTGTGTGTGTGTGTGTGTGTGTGTGTGTGTGTGTGTGTGTGCATGCACAGCACTGAATAATATAAAATTAATTGAGGGAACATTATTTTGTAAAATAATTTAAAATTATGTATATTTTGTGAATATTGTGTAATTTTTGTTGTTATTATTGAACTGCAGTTTTGCTTTTTGCTATGGGATTCCATAGACAGACTGAAAATGAAATAGCTGTGTGAAACTTAATATTTAGTCACTATAGAGAAAAGGTTTCATCTCTTCTGCACTGTAACTCACATTTACTTTCTGAGTCTCCAAGTAAAGAAAATATCTCAAGTTTTGTCTTGTAATCAACTTTTCTTTAAAAATCTGCTTTTATTTGATTTTATTGATGTTCTCAATCTTATAATTGTTTACATTTTCCTCTGCTTTGGATACTAGGAAGGCATGAACTGAATCATAGGTCACTATACCAACTGGGCGGGGTCGATGCTATGTATTCTTATGCCATTAACATTATATTGGATTAAATTTTCTCAGGATTAGTTTATTTTCACTCTAATCCCAAAATATCTGTACACTTGATTCTGTTGTATTTGAAGGGGCATACCTGTGTATAGTGTAGTGTGTTGAATTTAACATTGGAAATATCTGAGAGTTTCTTTGGCCAGAAGTAATTCAACCAGAATTCATCATGATGTAGGCAGCCCTATGTTCATTCTGATTGTTGGGCATTTATTCTAATCAGCGCTACCTATTTGTTACTTCTCATTAAGAATTTTGATTATAGCCCTTGGCCTCCCCCATTTTACAGTTTGGGATATTAGTTAAATTACTTAGCTTTATGAAGTCTTAAAATTACTCAACTATGAGAAAGGAAAAATGATAATGGCTGAGAGGACTCTTTTAAGGAGTAAATGAACTAATAAAATTAAATGGGTTTACCATAATACTTAGCATATTGTAAGCACTCAATTATAATGATTATTCATGATAGGTATTTTTATAAGTCTTTTCAAGTCCTTTGTATAATCTGTTATAAAAACTGAATATAAAGACTGAGAACTGGGGAGAGAATAATCACTTTGTTCAACAAACATAACTTTTGAATCCAATTTATTATATTCTTCAGTATTACAATATGATTTCACATTCATATGTATGATTTGTGTACATTTTTAGTGGTACATGTTTTGTTTAAACCACCGACTTATAATTTTGCTACCTTATATGTTTGAGGTGCATTTTTATCATGTATAACTTTTATTATTTTGTCTTATCTTATCTCAGCTGATCCACACAGCAACATTCTGAGATGGATAGTTAAATCTTATTGTCAGATACAGAAATGAAAACACCCTAACACAGAGGTCAGCAAAGTAACATAGATGTGAAACCACAGTCTAGTTTTCCCAGTGACATATCAAGGTTCTTTCTACTAGCTGTAAAGGTACTCAACATTATGTCTGATTAATATGAAAGGGAATGCTGCTTATATGTACTTATGCTATGCCACACTGTGTGACAAATTTGGCCTTACATTGACCTAGTATCAACTGTCATCAAATATAATTTTTCTTTTATAATTAATTTCCTTTTACATAAAATCCTGTATAACCTGAGGAAAGTATGTAGATGTTACCCAAATGGAGAATTGTTTGTGATTGTTTATAGCATTATTTAAAAAGTCCTCAGTCTTGGACATTCACAATTTCAGAATTTTGCAATTTTGTTTTATTATTTTAATCTAAATAAGAAGTTATAAAAAGAAAATACTACACATGTTTAATATTTGTATTTTAGCACGTTTCACACACATCTCAGGTATGCCTCACAATATTCAGCTTTATCTTGCAATTAGGAAAACTGAAGCACCAAATTCATATGTTTCTAAGTAATATGTACCTTTTAAAATACTCCTTTAGTTGAATTTTAACTACTTCTCAATACTTTTCATTTAAAATTTGATAGAGCTGATACTTTTTGTAGATTGTATCTAAATTCAACTAAACACAACTAAAAACAATAAAGAAACAAAAACAAGGAAACAAAACAACCTCAGTCACTACACCCCTCTTAAGATTTCCATAAATTATCCTTTGCCTGGTTTGCCATCTTTAGTGAGGAGTTACTTCCTCTTCATGTTTGAGAAAAGAATTTATAATGAGAACCCCAAACACTTTAATTTTAAATGCTTTCTCTCCCTCAGATAAAAGATGGTAAGGGCTACCCAACAAGGAAAGCAAGTTTCAGCCAGAAGTAGATTTCATGCTCAAGATATCTTAAAGGAATATCCTATCCCTGACCCTTTAGACTGTGTGCTTGAACACTCTTAGGCACATTGTAGCTATGACTGCACTTCCCTCATATTCCTCAACCAGAGAAAACACTACTCAAATGGCATTCATGCCAGTCTGATGTCTGATGCATGTTTCCCACCCCATCTTTTCTTCTTTGGAGAAATGTTTATAAGTAGGTAGAGAAGGGGATAATGCAGAATAAAAAAATCAATAAAGAAAATCTAGACTAGTAATGGAAATTCACTCCTGTGAGAAGAATTGTAAAAGTCACTTAACATGTATTTAATACATAACATTTTTATTCCTGTTACATTCATGTCTACAAAATGTACCAATACTTTGAAATATATGTCATTAATTATTGTCAAGAGTTTTCCTGGGTTATATAGTCTACTTTATGACAAATGGACAATTTTTATATAATATGATGTGTTTTAAATTTTTTGACAGATTTTTTTATTTATCAAATTAAGTTAAAATTCTGTATTTAGACCTGAAGTACAAACTTCATTCTACATATTTGTTTAATTTAAATTTGCCATTTTACAAAATGGCTTCAAAATAAAATACATAAGTGAGACCATCTGTATGTCTTCTTTGGAGAAATGTCTGTTTAGATCTTCCACCCATTATCTGACTGGGTTGTTTGTTTTTTTCATATTGAGCTGCAGAAGCTGTTTGTATATTTTAGATTAATCCCCTGTTGGTTGCTTTGTTTGCAAAGATTTTCTCCTGTTGTGAAGGTTGTCTTTTGTTTGTTTATGGTTTCCTTTGCTGTGCAAAAGCTTTTAAGTTTAATTAGATCCCTTTTGTTTATTTTTGTTTTTATTTTCATTACTGTATGAGGTATATTATAAAAGATCTTGCTTTGATTTATGTCAAAGAGTGTTCTGCCTATGTTTTCCTCTAAGAGTTTTATGGTGTCTGGCCTTATATTTAGGTCTTTAACTCATTTTGAGTTTATTTTTGTATATGGTGTTAGGGAGTGTTCTAATCTCATTCTTTTACATGTAGCTGTCCAGTTTTCCCAGCACCACTTATTGAAGAGACTGTCTTTTTTTTTTTTTTTTAACTTTTTATTTTATATTGGAGTATAGTTGATTAACAATGCTGTGATAGTTTCAGGTGTATAGCAAAGTGATTTAGTTATACATAGATATTTATCTATTCTTTTTCAAATTCTTTATCCATTTAGGTTGTTACATAATATTGCACAGAGTTCCCTGTGCTATACAGTAGGTCCTTGTTTATTATCCATTTTAAATATAGCAGTGTGTACATGTCAACCCCAAACTCTCTAACTATCCCGTTCCCTCACCTTTCCCCCCGGTTACCATAAATTCATTCTCTAAGTCTGTGACTCTGTTTCTGCTTTGTAAATAAGTGCATTTGTATCATTTATTGTTAGATTCTGCATATAAGCGATATCTTATGATATTTATCTTTCTCTGTCTGACTTACTTCATTCAGTATGACAGTCTCTAAGTCCATCCATGTTGCTGCAAATGACATTATTTTATTCTTTTTAATGGCTGAATAATATTCTATTGTATAAATGTACCACAACTTCTTTATCCATTCCTCTGTTGATGGACATTTAGGTTGCTTCCATGTGTTGGCTATTGTAAACAGTACTGCAATGAACATTGGGGTGTATTTATCCTTTCAGACCATGATTTTCTCTGAATATATGTCCAAGAATGGGATTGCAGGATCATATGGTAGCTCTTTTTTTTAGTTTTTTAAGGAACCTCCATACTGTTCTCCAGAGTGGCTGTACCAGTTTACATTCCCACCAACAGTATAGAAGGGTTCCCTTCTCTGCACACCCTCTCCAGCATTTACTGTTTGTGGATTTTCTGATGATAGCCATTTTGACTGGTGTGAGATGATATCTCATTGTAGTTTTGATTTGCATTTCTCTAATAATTAGTAAGGTTGAACAAATTTTCTTGTGCCTCTTGGCAATCTGTATGTCTTCTTAGGAGAAATGTCTATTTAGATATTCTACCCATTTTTTGATTGGGTTGTTCGTTTTGATGATATTAAGCTGCATGTGCTGCTTGTAAATTTTGGAGACTACTCCCTTGTTGGTCACATCATTTGCAAATACTTTCTCCCAATCTGTGGGTTGTCTTTTTGTTTTGTTTATGGTTTCCTTTGCTGTGCAAAAGCTTGTGAGTCTCATTAGGTCTCATTTGTTTATTTTGGTTTTTACTTTCATTACTTTAGGAGGTGGGTCAAAAAGGATCTTGCTGTGCTTTGTGGCAAAGAGTGTTCTGCCTATGTTTTCCTCTAAGAGTTTTATAGTGTCTGGTCTTACATTTAGGTCTTTAATCCATTTTGAGTTTATTTTTGTGTGTGGTCTTAGGGAGTGCTGTAATTTCATTCTTTTACATGTAGCTGTCCAGTTTTCTCAACACCACTTACTGAAGAGACTGTCTTTTCTCCATTGTATATTCTTGCCTCCTTTGTCATAGATTAGTTGACCACAGGTGCATGGGTTTATCTCTGGGCTTTCTATCCTGCTTCATTTATCTATATTTCTGTTTTCGTTCCAGTACCATACTGTCTTAATTACTGTAGCTTTGTAGTATAGTCTGGAGTTAGGGAGCCTGATTCCTCCAGCATCATTTTTCTTTCTTAAGGTTCCTTTGGCTGTTTGCTGTTTCTTGTGTTTCCATACAAATTGTGAAATTTTTTGTTCTAATTCTACGAAAAATGCATTGGTAATTTCATAGGGATTACACTGAATCTGTAGATTGCATTGGGTAGTATAGTCATTTTGACAATATTGATTCTTCCAATCCAAGAACATGGTATATCTTTCCATTTGTTTGTGTAGTCTTTGATTTCTTTCATTAGTACCTTATAGTTTTCTGAGTACAGTGCTTTTGCCTGCTTAGGTAGGTTTATTTCTAGGTATTTTATTCTTTTTGTTGCAATGGTAAATGGGATTGTTTCTTTAATTTCTCTCTCTGATCTTTCATTGTTAGTGTATAGAAATGCAGAAGATTTCTGTGCATTAATTTTGTCTCCTGCAACTTTACCAAATTCATCGATTAGCTCTAGTACTTTTCTGGTGGCATCTTTCAGGATTTTCTATGTATAGTATCATGTCATTTGCAAACAGTGACAATTTAATTTCTTCTTTTCCAATTTGGATTCCTTTTATTTATTTTAATTCTCTGATTGCTGTAGTAGGACTTCCAAAACTATGTTGAATAAAAGTGGAGAGAGTGGGCATCCTTGTCTTGTTCCTAATCTTAGAGGAAATGCTTTCAACTTTTCACTGTTGAGTATGATGCTAGCTATAAGTTTGTTATATATGACCTTTGTTATGTTGAGGTATGTTCCCTCTATGTCCACTTTCTAGAGAGTTATTTTCATAAATCTGTGTTGAATTTTGTCAAAAGCTTTTTCTGCATATATTAAGATGATCATATGGTTTTTATTCTTCAATTTGTTGATGTGGTGTATCACACTGATTGATTTCTGGATATTGAAAAATCCTTGCATCCCTGGGATAAATCCCACTTGATCATGGTGTATGATCTTTTTGATGTATTATTGAGTTCAGATTGCTAGTATTTTGTTGAAGATTTTTGCGTCTATGCTCATCAGTTGTTATTGGCCTGTAATTTTCTTTTTTTGTAGTATCTTTGTCTGGTTTTGGTATCAGGATAATGGGGCCTTATAAAATGAGTTTGGGAGTTTTCCTTCCTCTGCAATTTTTTGGATCAGTTTCAGAATGATAGGTGTTAGCTTTTCTCTAAATGTTTGATCAAATTCCCCTGTGAAGCCATCTGGTCCTGGACTTCTGTTTCTTGGAAGATTTTTATTCACAATTTCAATTTCATTACTTGTGATTTTTCTGTTCATACTTTCAGTTTCTTCCTGGTTCAGTCTTGGGAGATTGTATCTCTCTAAGAATTTGTCCATTTCTTCCAGGTTGTCCATTTTGTTGGCATACAGTTTCTTGTAGTAATCTCTTATGATCCTTTGTATTTGTATGGTGTAAGTTGTAACTTCTCCTTTTTCATTTCTAATGTTATTGCTTTGAGTCCTCTCCCATTTTTTTCTTGATGAGTCTGACTAAAATTTATGAATTTTGTTTATCCTTCCAAAGAATCAGGTTTTAATTTCATTGATCTTTGCTACTGTTTTCTTTGTCTCTATTTCATATATTTTCTGCTCTGATCTTTATAATTTCTTTCCTTCCACTAACTTTTGGTTTAGGCATCCTTGTCTTGTTCCTAATCTTAGAGGAAATGCTTTCAACTTTTCACTGTTGAGTATGATGCTAGCTATAAGTTTGTTATATATGACCTTTGTTATGTTGAGGTATGTTCCCTCTATGTCCACTTTCTAGAGAGTTATTTTCATAAATCTGTGTTGAATTTTGTCAAAATCTTTTTCTTCATATATTAAGATGATCATATGGTTTTTATTCTTCAATTTGTTGATGTGGTGTATCACACTGATTGATTTCTGGATATTGAAAAATCCTTGCATCCCTGGGATAAATCCCACTTGATCATGGTGTATGATCTTTTTGATGTATTATTGAGTTCAGATTGCTAGTATTTTGTTGAAGATTTTTGCGTCTATGCTCATCAGTTGTTATTGGCCTGTAATTTTCTTTTTTTGTAGTATCTTTGTCTGGTTTTGGTATCAGGATAATGGGGCCTTATAAAATGAGTTTGGGAGTTTTCCTTCCTCTGCAATTTTTTGGATCAGTTTCAGAATGATAGGTGTTAGCTTTTCTCTAAATGTTTGATCAAATTCCCCTGTGAAGCCATCTGGTCCTGGACTTCTGTTTCTTGGAAGATTTTTATTCACAATTTCAATTTCATTACTTGTGATTTTTCTGTTCATACTTTCAGTTTCTTCCTGGTTCAGTCTTGGGAGATTGTATCTCTCTAAGAATTTGTCCATTTCTTCCAGGTTGTCCATTTTGTTGGCATACAGTTTCTTGTAGTAATCTCTTATGATCCTTTGTATTTGTATGGTGTAAGTTGTAACTTCTCCTTTTTCATTTCTAATGTTATTGCTTTGAGTCCTCTCCCATTTTTTTCTTGATGAGTCTGACTAAAATTTATGAATTTTGTTTATCCTTCCAAAGAATCAGGTTTTAATTTCATTGATCTTTGCTACTGTTTTCTTTGTCTCTATTTCATATATTTTCTGCTCTGATCTTTATAATTTCTTTCCTTCCACTAACTTTTGGTTTTGTTTGTTCTTCTTTCTCTAGTTGCTTTAGGTGTAAGGTTAGGTTGTTTATTTGAGATTTTTTGTTTCCCAATGTAAGATTTTATTGGTATAGACTTCCCTCTTAGAACTGTTTTGCTGCATCCCATAGGTTTTGGATCATTGTGCTTTCATTTTCATTTGTCTCTAGGTAATTTTTGATTTACTCTTTGATTTCTTCAGTGATCCATTGCTTGCTTAGTAGCATATTGTTTCGCCTCCACGTGTTTGTGTTTTTTACAGTTCTTTACTTGTAGTTTATTTCTAATCTCACAGAAAAGATTAAATTTAATTAAAAGATTAAATTTATTAAATTTACGGAGTCTTGCTTTTTGGCCCAGCTTTTGGTCGCTCCTGCAGAATGTTCCATGTGTACTTGAGAAGAATGTGTACATTGCTGCTTTTGGATGGCATACTCTATAAATATCAATTAAGTCCATCTGTACTAATGTGTCATTTAAGGCCTGTGTTTCCTTATTGATTTTCTCTCTGGATGATTTGTCCTTTGAAGAAAATGGGTTGTTAAAGTTCCCCACTATTATTGTCTTATTGTTGATTTCTCCCTTTATGGCTGTTAGTATTTGCCTTATATACTGAGGTGCTCCTATGATGGGTGCATATATATTTCCAATTATTATATCTTCTTCATGGATTGAGCCCTTGATCATTTTGCAGTATCCTTCTTTGTCACTTATAAGAGTCTTTATTTTAACATCTATTTTGACTGATATGAGCATTGCTACTCCAGCTTTCTTTTGATTTCTATTTGCATGGAATATCTTTTCTGATCCTCTCACTTTCAGTCTGATTGTGTCCCTAGGTCTGATGTGGGTCTCCTGTAGACAGAATATACATTGTCTTGTTTTTGTAACCATTCAGCCAGTCTATGTCTATTGGTTGGAACATTGAATCTATTTATCAGTAAATTTAAGGTAATTATCAATATGTACATTCTTATTGACTTTTTCTTAATAGTTTTGGTTTTGTTTTTATAGGTCTTTTTTCTTCCCTTCCTCTTTTGTTCTCTTCTCTTGTGGTTTGATGACCATCTTTAGTGTTTGTGTTTGGGTTGCTTTTTCTTTTTTGTGTGTGTATCTATTGTAGATTTTCGGTTTGCTGGTCTGGCAAGGTTTTGATATAGCAATCTATTTAAGTACAAGTTTGTTTTAAGTTTCTGGTCTCTTTCCCGCCTAGAGAAGTTTCTTAAGCATTTGTTGAAAACCTGGTCTTGTGGTGCTGAATTCTTAGCTTTTGCTTGTCTGTAAAGCTTTTGATTTCTCTGTCAAATCTGAATGAATGCCTTGCTGGGTAGAGTATTCTTGGTTGTAGGTTCTTCTCTTTCATCCCTTGCAATATATCATGCCAATCCCTTCTGTTCTGCAGATTTGCTGCTGAGAAATCAACTGATAACTTTATGGGAGTTCCCTTGCATGTTATTTGTTGTTTTCCCTTGGTGCTTTAAATTATTTTTCTTTGTCTTTAAATTTTGTCAGTTTGATTACTATGTGTCTCAGCATGTTCCTCCTTGGGTTTATCCTACCTGGGACTCTCTGCACTTCCTGGACTAGTGGGGCTAAGTTGACTGCTTCTTTTCCCATGTTAGGGAAGTTTACAGCTATTATCTTTTCAAATATTTTCTCAGGTGCTTTCTCTCTCTTCTCCTTCTCGGACCCCTGTAATGTGACTGTTGGTGGGTTTAATGTTGTCCAAAAATACTGTCTTCATTTCTTTTCATTCCTTTTTTCTTTATTTTGTTCCATGGCAGCGATTTCCATCATTCACTCTTTCACAACACTCACCTGTTCTTCTGCCTCAGTTATTCTGCTATTGATTCCTTCTAGTGTATTTTTCATTTCAGTTATCAATGGTTCATTTCAGCTTGCTTTTTCTTTAGTTCTTCTAGGTTTTGTTAAACATTTCTTTCGTCTTCTCGAACTCCATTATTTATCTGACATCCTAGATCATCTTCACTATCATTATTCTGAATTCTTTTTCTGGAATGTTGCCTATCTCCACTTCACTTAAGTGTTTTTCTGGGGTTTTATCTTGTTCCTTCACCTGGGACATAATCCTCTGCCATTTCATTTTGTCTAACTTTCTGTGATTGTGGTTTTCATTCTGTAGACTGTGGTTCTTCATGCGGCTTCTGTCTACCCTCTGGTGGATGAGGCTATCTAAGAGGCTTGTGCATGTTTCCTGATGGGAGGGACTGGTGGTGGGCAGGTCAGTCCTCAGTAAAACTTTTATCCACTTGTCTGCTGATGGGTGGTGCCATGTTCTCTCCTTGTCTGACCTGAAGGGGACCTAGCACTGGAGTCTACAGTCTGTTTGGTGGGGCTAATGGCAGTCTCTGGGAAGACTCACACCAATAAGTACTTCCCAGAACTGCTGCTGCCAATGTCTTTGTACCCTCAGTGAGCCACAGCAGCCTCTCACCTCTGCAGGAGACCCTCCAATACTAGCAGGTATGTCTGGCCCAGTCTCTTATGGGGTCACTGCTTTTTTCCCCTGGGCCCTGGTTTGCACAAGACTTGTGTGTACCCCCCAAAGGCATAATTTCTGTTTCCCTCAGTCCTGTGGAGGTCCTGCAATCAAATCTGCTGACCTTCAAAGCCAGATTCTCTGGGGATGCCTCCTCCCATTACTGGACCCACAGGCTGGGAAGCCTGATGTGAGGCTCAGAACTTTCACTCCAGTGGGAGAACTTCTGTCATACAGTATGTCCCCTACATATGAATGGGTTCTGTGCTGAGACCATGTCCATAAGTTCAATTTATTCACACATCCAGCAAAGTTAGTCTAGGTACCCAACTAACAATCGGCTATATAGTACTGTACTGTAATAGGTTTATAATACTTTTCACACAAATAATGCATAAAAAAGCAAACACAAAAATAAAGAAAACATTTTTAATCTTACAGTACAGTACCTTGAAAAGTACAGTAGTACAGTACAACAACTGACATACAGGTGCTGGCATCGAGTGAACAGGCAAGAAGAGTTACTGACTAAAGGAGGGAGAGGAGCTGGGAGATGGTAGAACTGAAGGATCATAAGCAATAGGAGATGGAGGGCAAGCTGCAATTTCACTCATGCCTGACACTGATGGCATAGGTTCTGGTTCTTTGCTGGATTCAATTCTATCTACCCTCTTGAAAAAACAATCCAGTGATGTCTTGGAAGTAGCTCTTTTTTTTCTTGTCATAGATGACATAGTATCACTGGACTGCATTCTAAATGGCTGCTGCAACCTTTGTGTTCCATTCTACATTCGGGTCCCATGCCTCAAAAACTAACAGTACCTCCTCAAATAAAGAAAATCCCCTTGCCATTTCCTGTATTGTGAATCTCTTCCATTCTTCAGTTACTTCTTCTTCCTCTGTCTCTCTTCATCCTTTCTCTGGGCCTCCAATTCCTGACTCTTCTTATCAGTACCAGCTACATCACTGCTGCTTTTATGCTTGCTTCTGGACATCCTGGCCTTGAAGTAAAGATACTGCACTACTGTATTCTATGAAGTACTGTGCAGCAAAGTACACAAAAGCACAACCACTTGCAGAGGATGCATGAACGTGACAATGTACTCCAGACATGTGAACTAACTTATGTGACTGGACATGTTAATGCACGTTTGCATCTTTGAAAGTTTGCCTCCTGACCTTTCATATATAGGATACTTACTCTACGATTGCTTTCCAGTTTGTGGGCTATCCACCTGGCATACATGGGATTTGATTTTATTGTGATTGTGCCCCTCCTACCATCTCATTTTGGCTTCTCATTTGTCTTTGGATGCAGGATATCTTTTTTGGTAGGTTCCAAGGTTTTTTGTCAATGGTGGTTCAGCAGTTAGTTGTGATTATGTTGTTCTCATAAGAAGGGGTGGGTGCACGTCCTTCTACTCCGCCATTTTAAGCTAGTTCAAATGACTGTATTTTCTCCATTGTATATTCTTGTCTTCTTTGTCATGGATTAGGTGATCATAGGTGCGTGGGTTTCTCTCTAGACTTTCTATCCTGTTCCATTGATCTATATTTCTGTTTTAGTGTCAGTACCATAGTGTGTTGATTACTGTAGCCTTGTAGTATAATCTGAAGTCAGGGAGCCTGATTCCTCCAGCTCCGTTTTTATTTCTCAAGTTTGCTTTTACTATTCAGGGTCTTTTGCATTTCCATACAAATTGTAAAATTTTTTGCTCTAATTCTGTGAAAAAGGGCATTGGTAATTTGATAAGGATTGCATTGAATCTGTAGATTTCTTTGGGTAGTATAGTCATTTTCATAAGGAAAACATACAGATGGCTAAAAAGAAGAGGAAAAGATGCTCAACATCACTAATTATTAGAGAAATGCAAATCAAAGTACAATGAGGTATCACCTCACACAGGTCAGAATGGCCATCATCAAAAATCTACAAATGATAAATACTGGAGAAGGTGTGGAGAAAAGGGAACCCTCCTACATTGTTGGTGGGAATGTAACTTGGCATAACCACTATAGAGAACTCTATGGAGGTTCCTTAAAAAACTAAAAATAGAACCATTATATGACCCAGCAATCCCACTCCTAAGCATATACCCAGAGAAAAGTATAATTCAAAAAGATACGTGTGCCCCAATGTTCATTGCAACACTATTTACAATAGCCAGGACTTGGAAGCAACCTAAGTGTCCATCAGCAGAGGAATGGATAAAAAAATGTGGTACATATATACAATGGAATATTAGCCATAAAAAAGAACAAAATAATGTCATTTGCAGCAGTATCTATGAGCCTCTACATTGTCATATTGGGTGAAGTAAGTCACACAAAGACAAATATCATATGATATCACTTATATGTAGAATCTAAAAATGGGTAGAAATGAAGTTATTTACAAAACAGAAGTAGAGTCACAGATGTATAAAACAAACTTAAGGTTACCAGGGAATTATAGGGGGAGGGATAAATTGGGAGATTGGGATTGGCATATACATACTACTATATATAAAACAGATAACTAATTAGGACCTACGGTATAGCACAAGGAACTCTACTCAATACTCTGTAATGACCAATACATGAAAAGAATGTAAAAAAAGAGTGGATGTATGTATATGGATAACTGATTCACTTTGCTGTACACCTGAAACTAACACAACATGTTAAATCAACTGTACTTCAACAAAAATTTTTAAAAAAATACATAAGTGGGGGAAATTAACATGTTAGTAATATATGGTAATACTTTGGGAAAGGATTTCATGCTTATTTGAGAATCAACTGTGTACTTGCTGAGGAACACTTTGTAGCTATTGCACTTTTCATTCATTGGGCTAAGAAATATTGATTATGACTATGGATTGTTAGATGTGATGATTTAAAGAAAAACATGAATGCTTATAGTCAGAAAATGAAAATAGTAATATCTGAAACTGATCTATACTGATAACAAAAAGGGAATTACATAATAACATATTAAGCATATTTTGAGAGCCAAGATAGAACTCCAAAGAAAATTGTATGTTAAACAAACAAACAGAAATAATCTGGCAACTCAGAAGCCCAGGAGTGCAGAGGAAGTGGGTAGGATGGCCTCATGCACAAACAGGATGGTAGAACTCCCAATCTGGGCAGATGGTCAGAGAATAAAATATCAAAACTGCAGACTTTTTAATTTCCACTACACAGCCATCCATGTGAGTGCTTAAAATATTTACTCACCCAAGATGAAGCAACTTTGTAGTTAACTTCAGTTCAACCTTGTTGTTTGAGAACATACTGTAGCAACTTGTAAGTACTGTTGCTGCAAAATCTGTCTAATGAGAAGTTATATTCTCTTATACTTATCCCTTTCAATCTCCCCTCTATTTTCTTGATTGAAGTAGAGCAATAAAGGAAGAAAACAATCCAAAAGTCATTTACAGAAGCCACAGGATTATAACTCTCATCACAGTTTCATTCCTAAGTATCCATGGTGTATGACTTTGAAGTTCAAATACAAAAGACCTTAAAAAAAAAGGCAATCAAACTCAAATATGCAACACCAAGGTATGATTTGCATCCTAAGTGTCTTTTATTTTTGTATTCATAGAAATTATATATCAATCTTTTGTTTTAGCTTCTCAGTCACCAAGGCAAAGAAAGAAGCCTAACAGTTATGCTATAAAATAGAAACTAATATTTTCTCAAGTTAAGCACAGTTTACTGATATTAACATTTGAGAGGAATATTTTTGAGTATTTGAATACTTGTAAGACACAATGATGTACTTCAGACATCCTCACTAATGTACCAAAAGTAGATATAATAATTAACCACAAAACTCTTTCTTCTGTTGGTTGATTCAAGTTCAAAAGATAATGTCCAAAAACATGTTATTAATAATTTCACGTATTAAACAATAGAATAATAAAATCCTTGGATCAAACTCTTTTGGGTTCAGTGTACATTTAATTTGAAGAGATTGTTATCTATGCTGAACTCAAGAGTATATGCTCCATGTAAAGGTGTTCTAAAGTATTAAATTCTGTAGTGGCCAAATGAACATATTTGTGATAGGTCTGATATACAGGTTGCCAAATTATGTTACCTAGAGTAGATGTTTGGATAACTTGTATAACTATGAGTTCTTTTTGATTTTTTTTTTTCTCATAACCAAAATTTGCTTGAGTATTGAGTGACAGTCTGCTTTAGATTAAACTCTATAGCAAGTACTGGAAGTGGGAAAAAATTCTATGTAGTTGATTAGGGATGGAATTACAAACTATGATACACTGAAAATAAGGGGTGACACTCTATCTTTAAAGTCAAGGAATTTAAACACCTGTGCATGGATGTGGGTCAAGGGAATATTCAGAAAAAGTCAAGATTTTTACTCAGCAACAATTCCTTGTTCTTCCAAATGATGGATATGTAAGGACAGTAGATTTAAAACAATTTAAGTAAATGCGAACTATTGACATTTTTGGTTCTGGCCTGACTCCCAGTGGACTTTCCTAAAGAAAATGAAGTACAGATATAATGGGAAAATGATGGTCTTTGCTTTCACAACTACTTTCTTACTGACCCACAGATATTTCCTTAACTTTTCTGACAATGAGCCTAAGAACTCTAAGGTATGTTTAGTACTCTAAAAGCATAATCAGTGCTTTTCTTGTGGCTAGAATACATGTAAGACATTGTTTATTAATTAATAAGCTCTAAGATTATAGAATTTCCCAAGTATATATTATTTTTTTCTAAAATTGGTTTGCTATAATTTTCACATGACAATCAGGATTTCCTTACAGATGAGAGTGAGAGAGAAAAGAGAGAGACAGACAGAGAGCGAGAAGGAGGATACCAGAGTGCCAGTAATGTGGTACATATTAGATTAAGGAATAATTTGATAGCAGCAAAAGTCTAAATTACAGTAAAAATCAATTTCTTTTGGTAATTGTTAGAAAGATATGTAAATATATTAAATTTAATAAAATGATGTAAACCAAAATTTCCTTAACTCTCCTGCCTTTTGTGAAGCACTGAAAAAACCCTAGGAATGTATTTATATAAATAAATTATTGAGGAAATAAATAAATTCCAAATCATTTATGTAATTAATCTGCTCTCAAAGAGAGCATAACTCCCTGCTCCTTAAGTGTGGCTGTTCATAGGGCCTTCCTTCCAGAGAGCATGGTATGGAAAAGTGGGTGAAAGAGTTATTTTATAGTCAGAAACCTGACAAAAAATACTTTTACCAAGTAATCAAAATTGACATAAACAGTGATGTCATGCTGATAATTTGCACCCTTGATATGATGTGACGAGACCAAAAGCCCTTATTCCCAGTGTAATCATAATTAGACAAATCCCAGCTGGGGGCAGTCTACAAAATACTTAACTAATACTTTCAAAACTGTCAAAGTCGTTAAAAACAAGAAAAGTCTGAGAAAATGTCACAGCCAAGTGTCGCCTAAGGAGATATAATGACTAAATGAAATGTTGTATTCTACATGGGATCTCAGAACAGAAAAAAGAATAATAGGTAAAAAAGTAAGGGTATATGAGTAAAGTTTGAACTTTGGTTAATAATAATATAACAATGTTGGTTCATTAATTTAACATGTGGATCATACATTGTTAACTAAATATGAAAAATCTCTTGGCTATCTTTGCAGGTTTTCTGTAAATCTAAAGTATTTTATTTCAATCTTTTTATGTGCATATATATAAAACAGATGTGTATAAATAAATAATATTTTATAAAATTTTGATCATATTACCTATGTTTTATCTTTTTTAATACAGTGTGAACACTTTTCAACTTGAGTCAGTATTCTTTGAAAACATTTTTTTTCATAGAAAGGCATTTTATTTTAAATATAGCAGTGTGTACTTGTCAATATAATATACCAATATTTTAATAGTAGTTATACTAGGTGGTGACATTATAGGTAATTTAATTTCTCTTTTATACTTGTACCTAGTACTAAGCTAAGTGCTAGGGATTTAGAGTTGATCAAAACTCAATACCTGCTCTCCAAGTGCTCATGGTAAGAAGCAGTGTAGTAAGTTACAGGTTTTGAAGCTAGCTTTAGATTTGAGTTCTATGCTATAATTTACCAGCTCTTTAATTCTACAAGGGTCTCATTTTCTGTAAAATGGAGATTTTACACATTTAATATCATTTCAATAAACTCAATGTCACCAAATAAAATATTTTAAGAAAAAGTTTATTTTTATACCCCTACAAATTACTAAAATATCAGTTTTTTACTTTGTTTTAATTCTAATGTATCATATTATTTCTCTTTATTTCCATTAAAGATAGAGATAGATAGGTAGGTAGACATAAATATATAAAGAGAATATTTAATTTACTTTATGGGTTTTATGGGCAGTTCTTGCACTTATCTGGTAAAATGCATTATCTTTTCAGTATAACTGAATTTATACATAAAATATGGTTATACAGCATAGTTGTTAATAGAATACAACTTATCTATTAAAACATGAACAGCACAGATTTATATTCTTCTATAATCTTTGTGATTTTCTTCCAATTATATTTTACATATTTTCATTCTAATATAGTGTAAATTTAACTATATTCTCTTGAAGGAAATCAGAGTTTGAGTCCACTGATACGTGTTTGGAATGCTCAGTAGCTTTGTCATTTACTTAAGGTGAGACTGCAGATAATGTAGCACACATTAGAGGTACCATATTCAAAAGTCAGTCTCTTCTTATTCCCCCAGTTAAGGGAGAGTGACTCATTTCTATCAATGTAATTCGTGTAAGGTCAAAATCAGTTATTGGGGTTTTACCCCATTGCTAATTATTGGGTTAAGGCATGTTCATGTCATAAATTTTTTTGCCAAGGCAACATAAAGAAAGAGTTCTGGGGAACTTTTAGTAAAGATTTCTTCACTGATGCAACAGAAATGTATCAATGCATTAAGGAATACTCTCTCTTCTGATGGGTGTTTTCCTGTCTGAATTTGAAGCTTGAAACTATGGCAACCATGAAGGAAACAGCAAGGCTCTTGAAAGGATGGCTGTTTCCTAAAGATGTGTTGAGCCCTTCAATTAATCAGTTCTGGGGACAACAAGCCTCATCCTCTGGACTTGTCAAGAAACATTATAAATATTTTCTTATTATTTTAGAAAAATTTCTCAGGGTTTTCTTTTACTATAGTCATAGCTCCTTAGTTATCTAAAATGTCATTGGATATTTTAAAGCCAATTTTCAATGTCACCTAAAGTAAAATCATAGATTTTCCCTCTCAGTAAGTCTAAAGCCATTTGTGAACATTAATGCCTTGAAAGTTAGCTTTGAGTGGATGTATAGAATTACTGTATTTTTTCCATTAACAGTAGTCATATCTTTTTTTAGGATTATTTTAAGTCAAATACTTAGCAGATTTTTGCCTTTTTACCACCTAAATCTGCCAGAGAAATAACCAGGTTATAGATACAAAGAATATATCATGCATGAGGTAGCTCAATTTGTGTGTATTCAAGCTCAACACTAACTAATATTCCATTTGTGCCTTCTGGCTTTTTACAAATGGATCCTTTCATTGGATATATTCCAAGTTGAAAAAAATAGCACAAACAATGCTCATATCCTCCAAATTCACATCCCAAATTACCACTAAGTAACTTTTAAAAATTAGTCAATAGATAACCTGTGAAAATTTAGTTTTTTTTTCTCTCTCTCTCTCTCTCTCTCTTTTTTTTTTTTAACAGGAAAGGATGGTGAGATGCCCTGCTGACATTTTATCTAAATTATTATAAAGTACAATATTAGATCCAGTATTTGAATTTGGACTGAATAATTATTTGTTCTTATATATCCTATAGCTTATTTCACTGCATAATATATATGAATCATAATATCTATGAACCATTGCATAATATCTATGAATCACTTTGATTGGGAAAGTAAATATACTAACGTACACACACACACACACACACACACACACACACACCATTTTACATGTTAGGTTTACACTTATAAGATTATTTTTAAAATACTTCGGTCAAGTGTTTTAAATTGATAATAGTATATATGAAGTTTCCATGACTATAATAATGTGTTCTGTACATTGTAAACTTAAGACAAAATGTACACATAACCACAATTTCTCTAAATTATAATATTCTATCTTTGTGATTTTGTTAGTAAAGCTTGAATTAAAGCCCTCAGAAAATATTTACAGGTACTAGTCAATTCAAATCATCTTTGTTAACATTTGAGTATTTTTTAAAAGCTTCATTGATGAATATTTACATTCGATGAGCTATACATATATAAGGTATACAATTTGATGTTTTAACATGTGTATACATACATAAAATCATTACCATAGTCAGGATAATGAATATATCTGTCATCTCTTTTTATGATCCATCTTGTTGCGTCTCCTCACCCCTAACACATGCTCAGGTACTGATGATCTGATTTATGTCACTCACAATAGATAAGTTTGGATGTTTAAGAATTTTAATTAAATTGGATGGTAGAGTTATCTTCATGTGATTTCTTACATTCAGCATAATTTTACACTCAGCATAAGTAACCATGATGTTGCACATATCAATAGTTCTTTCTAATTTATTCCAGTAAATGGATAGGCTACAAGTTTTTCATCCATTCACTTGCTGATGAATGGCTGGGTTGTTTTCAGGGTTTTGGTCATTACAAAATAAATCTGCTATAAGCATTCATGTAGAAGGATTTATATTGACACATTCTTTTATTTCTCTTGGGTAAATACTTAGGAGTGAAATGGCTGAGTCATTTGAAAAATGAAATTGTAAAAATGTTTTCCAAAATGGTTATACCATTTCACATTTCCACCAGCTGTTCTAATGTGTATGTAGTGGTATATCATTGTGCTTTTTATCTTGCATTCTCCTAAACAGTAATGTTGTTGAGCACTTTACATTCATGTATCTTCTTTTGTGGAATGTCTGCTTAGATCACTTGCTCATTAAATTATTTTATTATTGAGTTTGAGTGTTCTTTATGTATTTTGGATACAAGTACTTTATCAGATATATGATTTTGCACACATTTTTTCCCATTCATTGTTCATCTTTTTGTTCCTTTACTATTGTCACTTGTAGTGATTTTTATAAAGTCCAATTTACCATGTTTTCTTGTGGATTATGCTTTTTGATGTTTTATCTAAGGAATCATTAACTAACTTAAAGTCACAGTATTTCTCCCATGTTTTCTTAGAGAAGATTTGTAGTTTTAAGTTTTAAATTTAGGACTATGATCAATTTTGAGTAAATTTTATATATTTTGTGGGGTACAGATTAAAACACAAGTTTTTGTACATGCTTACCTGCTCGTACCCATTATTGAAAGACTACCTTTTCTCAGTTGAATTTTTTTGAGCCTTTGAAAATCTTTCTAGAATCTATCCTTTTCCATTGATCTATTGTCTATATTTAGACAAATAGCAATCAATTTTAATTACCATATCTTTGTAAAAAGTCTTAAAATCTGGTAGTGACATTACTCCCACTTTGTTCTTTCTCAAAATTGTTTTGGTTTTTCTAGGTCATTGCATTTACATAGGAACTTTAGGTCAGTTTTGCAATTTCTACAAAAAGTCTGCTGGGATTTTTAAATATGATTATAATAAATCTATAGATTAATTTGGGGTCAGTTGAAATCTTAGCAATGTTGTATCTTCCAGCCCATGGGCACAGTATATCTCAAACATCACCCATCACCCCAACTATTCTAATTAGAATGCTGTGTTGAGACATCCCCAAGACTAACCCTCCAGGTTGGATGATTCATGAGAGGGTGGCTCACAAGTCTCAGCATACAGACAAACCAATGGCTCTGATTTGTTATATCAAAAGGGTTCAAAGCATAATGAGGAAAGGGAAATGGTACACAGGGCATAGTCCTTGGGAAACCAGGAGCAAATTTCCAAGGTCAGCATTCCAAGTGGAATAGCACAGGAGGCAGTTAATTTCTTTGCAAAGAGTTGTGACGAAACCTGTGAGTTGCTGCCAACAGGGAGATTCATTAGAGACTAGGAGTCCCAGGTTTTTGTTGAGGACTAATCACATAGGCAACCTCTGCTTAGTATATACCAAAATTCAAGACTCCCAGAAGGAAAGCAGTTGTTAAGCATAAACCATAATGCTTACACAAACAGTTTAGGCACAGTGAGCCATTTATATTACTTAATGGTGGGAACCCTCTTGAAATCTAAGTTTTCAGGCACTAGTCAAGGGCAAATCTTGCAAGCAGGCCTTTTCAAGGAGAGCAGTTCAGGCCTGCTGTGTTAATTCTTTTCTGCACAGATGCTATTGAGAATAACTAATCGATTAAAATTAAAGAAAATCACTCTCCCACTGTTCTGAAATCACAACAAAAATGGAATCTATAAAAACCATACTAATTGAAACCATATCCTTTTTAAACTGATTTTCATATAATCTATGCTAAAAAGCATACAAATATCTTCTTGATAATCTTACTGAAAACTTTTAGGTAAAATTCCTCCAAAGGTCTAATATATATTATATACATATATAATTGTTATGCTTATAATCAATTGTAAATAATAACAGATTTTATAGTATTCATGTTAGCTCCTCTATATTTTATATTTTTATAAGTATAGGTATACATTTTGTAAATCAGCTAAAGTTTACATAAAATATAGTTTTCCATAATTTGTAGAATACTTTATTTTGATGTTTACTATAATATTCATAAACTTTAACATATATATCTATAATTGCACTAATATAATTAGTCTTAAAATCATTTAAACTGGTATGAATCCTTCAACTGCAGATGAAGATTTTGTTTGACATTATTATTGAATGAAAAAGTTATTGATAATGTGAAACATAAACACCTCAGATAATTTTATTACTATTGGCAAATGTCTCCTCTGTCAAATTGATCATGATACTCAATGTTCTACTAGTTGATAATATCTGAACAGGGTCCTTGTGCATTTTTTAGAATCTTGAAAGTTTAATAACTTTTATTATTGATAGTGTCTCTCTTTTATACCAAACTAAACTTTAGATAGCTAATTTAATTGGAAATTTATATGTAATAAAAAGTTTTAATTTCCTTTCAATTTATTGCATCCACTTTACCTTTCTTTTTTCTTCATCACATCCCTTGTGATACTTTGAAATATTAGATTCCTTTGCTCTCTTATTCTTCAATGAAACTCATAAATAAAACATAATGCTCTTCATCTGTTAAACATGTTAAGTTATGGGTGAAATGTCATGTTTGAAAGCAAAGTTGTCCCTCACCCAACAGATTACTTATTAAGTATAAATGGAAGAGTTTCTTTAAAATGAAGATAACTGGCAGACAGTATTTTAAACAAGGTACCAAATTTAACACCATCAACAGTGGGATATACTGACATTATGGACCTCTCTATATATAAGCACTGAAAAGGGTACAACATCACCTGTACAGTCTTCCTGTCAAAAAGTTTTCAGTTAAATCTAATCATGGGGAAAAAATATGACTAACCTAAATTGAGGAATTCTACAAATCATCTGGTCTGAACCCTTCAGTAATGTAAATGTGAATGACAAAATAGTTGGGAAACTGTTCTAGATTAAAGAAAACTAAAGGGATATAACAAGTTAATGTAATGAGACTTAATTAGATTCTGAATTTAAAAATAAAATCTTTAAAGCATCTTATTTGAACATTTGGGGAAATTTGCATTATAGCAAATACTATTGTATCAATTTTGTGAATGTAAAGAATTACATTCATGAGTGGCTATGTAGGAGAAAGCTCTGTTCTTAGAGACACACTGAAGTATTCAGGGGTGAAATACAGGTTGATTAGAAGTACCATCAAATTATTCAGCAACTACAGCATAAACACACACACATATAGTTAAATATAGCAAAATGTTAACATTTAGTGAAATTAAGTGAAAGGTTTTTAAGTGCTTATTGTATTATTCTTGCAAATTATTGTAAGTTTTAAAAAATCCAGAACAAAAACTTTGGTGTGGGAAACAATAAAGGCATTCTGTTTATGAGACTTTTCTTAATAAATATTCTGTCCTTGAAAGTTGAATTTTTGAAAGTAGACAACTTCTCTTACATGTCATAAAAATAACTACTAATGATGGGAAAAGGAGAGATCTAAGAAAAAATTACAGTAGCATTACAAAATTAGAAAATATATTTCAGCTGGCAAGAATATCCTTCTAAATTAGATGATAACATATTAATAATAAAAGTTAATCAATTATTTTTCCCTATGGTTTTGCACTTGAGTTTCAAACTTAGACACTTGGGACTGCATTCAAGTACATACACAAGTATAAACTGGAGTATATTTGGGTAGTATTATTAGTTTAAACATTGCATATTGCTGTTTGAAGCTCATAGCGCTGGGCATGGATTCAGAGCTCAGGCTCCTTGCTCCCCATGTAGCCTCTATCCACTAGGGTTTTTATTCTGTCTTCAGTTAGCTGGTAGAAGAGCAAGAGTAGGGATGAAGCATACTCACATCATAAATGCCTCAGTGTGGTAGCAACACACATCCACTGACATGTGTCATGGCAGTATGTGGCCTGACCCTGTGTTCAGGAAAAATGAGTGGAGATATTTCTAGTGAAGAGTAGCCATCTGTGTCACAAAAATTAAAATGTAATCAACCATTTCTGAGAATGTATGACTTAGAAAACCTCACCCAATAGTGATAGAAAATCTGAATGGAACTATACCTGTTAAAGATGTGTTGAATTGCTAAATGAAATATAACCTAAATAGTTCAGCCTAGAAGTTTTCACAGATGAGATTTATAAACAGTCCAGGAATAGCTCCATTATTTAATAAGTTATTCCAGTAGTTAGAAAAAAAGGGAAATTCTAAAGAGCTTAATTTTTGAAGTTAACTGACCAAAAAGAAAGAAAAATTATAGGAAATTATAATCATGGGCACAATGAGTTAAATACAATATTAGCAACATACAACACAGGTACTTATAGATACATATACATATGTTCATTATCCATACATATGTATTTCATATTCTTATACACATATATTGTCAGAAGATGGTAGTGCATCTTTGCTCTCCTAGGCTTGTAGTCATGTGTTGTGAAATATTTCTATTTTTTTTCTTTCCTAATCCACAACCAAAGGAACAACCATAATTCCTATTCAATAGGATACAGATATTTTAGTTGAAGCTGCATTTGGATGTACTACATGATTCTGAACATTACACAAACTAAGAAATGCAAGATGTTGAAAACAATTGCTGGCTTTTCATAAGTTATATTTATTTGGATTATCAATTTAGGTTCAGATCATTTCTAGAAGATTGGACTAATGTTTTGAGTAATAGAATGGTACATGTTATTTCATGTTTTGAACAGTTTCATAATTATTTTCACTTAATGTTTAGGTTGCTTGGAATTAAAGGAAGAAACCATTGAAAACCTTCTTGCTGCAGCTTCCCTTCTTCAGCTTCCTCAAGTAGTAGAAGTGTGCTGCCATTTCCTCATGAAGCTCTTGCATCCATCTAACTGTTTAGGAATCCGAGCATTTGCAGATGCTCAAGGATGTATTGAATTAATGAAGGTGGCCCACAGCTACACAATGGTAAGGAAATTTAATTTTTAAATAAAAGAGACATAGCTGTATTATCAGAGGTTAAAATAATTACTGTTGTTGTGTTGAAAATCTTTTTAAAGTTTAAAATTAGTTTTGCATCTTTGGCACATTTTTATCATGGGACACAATGTACCATATAATATTTAATAATCTCAAAGTAAAAAATGACATCACACAATGGACTTTATTATTGTTATAGTTTTATTTACATTTTATAGGCAATATAGATATAGATATTGATACTTGGGATTTTAAATAGTGCTTAAAATATTTTTTTCTTAATTTCTCCTGGCATATCTATCTTTTTGCATCCACTTCCACAGCTGCCCTATTTTTTCCCTTTTCTTTCTAGTTAAGAGCTAGAAGTTTATGCCACAAAAGTTTTTCTTTTGAATTTTTCTAACAACCTCTCTGCCATGGACTGAGTTCTATCAACCAAAATTCAATGCTGAAGTCCTACTGCAAATGTGATGTTATTTGGAGATGGGGACTTTGGAGGTAATTAGGTTTAGGTGAAGTCATCATGGTTGGCCCCTCATGATGAGATTAGTGCCCTTATAAGAGGAGACACTGGAGAGTCTGCTTCCTTTCTTCCACTACCATGTGAGGACACAGTGAGAAGATAGCCATCTGCCAGTTAAGAATAGAGCCTTCACCAGGGAACCCAATCAGCCTATACCTTAAATGTTGTACTTCTCAGCCTTCAGCACTATGAGAAATAAACTCCTGTTGTCTAAGCCACCCAGTCTATGGTATTTTGTTATGGCAGCTCCAGCTATTTAATACACTTTTTATCATAGCATGATATGTTAGGTATGGATTTGCCTGTATGATTTGTGGAGAAAAAAAATCATATCTATACTGTACATTTAAAGTATTTATTGTTATAGTGAATATTGGATTTCAGAACTCCTGAGAACTAGTATACTAAGGGAAAATATTTAGATATATAGATCAACTGATCTATTTTTTTTTAATTTGACTTTCTGTACCATTTTCATAAAGAGTTTAAACTGACTGAATATCAGTCAGTTAATAGTCCTAAAATACTATAAGCTTATTTTGTATTTTTCTGTTTAATTTTTTGCTATATATACACAACTATGTATATGTGTAGGTATTTTAACAGCTTTATAAGAGATATTAAAAGTCATTTGAATTTTAGACTTTAAGTATGTGTACTTCGTAGTGTGTTTCTTTTAATGTTATCTCCATTCTAGAATTGAGTAATCAGTTACAACAATTTCACACCCATCATTTCATACCCTAGAAATAATCATTCTAAAATCATTTAATACAGTGCCTGGAATGTAGCAATCTCTATATAAAATGTTAGCCATTTTTGCTATTGTTATTATTATTAACATTATTAATGATTTGATTTTTATTATTGAAACAACCAATTGTAAAGTATAGAAATTTCTCGTTTCACCTCAAGGGAAGAATTTATATGAAATAAATCTCATTAAGCTTTATAGTTGCTATTTATTTAAAAGTTCTTATTTTGAGCTTTAACACCTTTTCAAATTACTAACAACAGTCAGCCATTTAAAAGTCTTCTCATTGTTATTCTTAGATAGAATCTCAATATTATTTTAATTTTCTTCTTTAATCTGTTAAGTAGATTAGTAAATTAAATGAAAATGTAGAAATTAAAGGAAGGAGATATATGCTTTGTAATTCTATTTTCAAATTCTTCAAAATATTCCATGACAGGGCACAGTACTACTATTGAAATTATATGAACCGTATAAAATCAATGTAAACAAATACTTCATCAACCAAAATATCAAAGTCTAACTGCAGTCATTTAATTATGCACATTTCATTACTCTTAGGAGTTCCTGGCTTAGCTAAGCCAAAGAACAATATGCCTGAATATCCAGAGGGATAGTGGTTCCTTCTGGTCTAGTTCAAAATTATTAATTTAGTAATAAAAAAAATTATTAATTTAGTAATAAAAATTAATTTAGTAATAAAAATTAATTTAGTAATAAAAAATTTATTTTTTTCTTCTTCTTAACTACTTCAGTAACAAATCATCTCAGATTTCCTACTACCTCTGGTACTAAGTTAATTTACTTATTGCATCTAAATATGCATTCTTTGCTTATTTCATAAGTAACATTCTTTTCTAATTTTCAATTTCTTTGTCAAAATATTTTAGATATGAACTTGATCTTCAACATCCAGATCTTAACTTGCTGTCTGTATGCCTTTGCTTTTTATATGCTTTGCTATGTTTCCTTTGGAAATTTCACTTATTTATTTGGCTTCAGCTGTTGATTTTGTGTGATGATTCCAAAATTGATTCAGGGGAGGTGACCCTGCTTGGCAGTGGTTCATGTGCAAAATACTGGAAAATTCTGATTGCAAGCTCAATATTGCAGAAGTGTGAAATATATTTTAAAACATTAATTTAAACTTTGGCTGTGTGAATATACAGATAGCAACAAAATAATTGAAAGAAATAGTTCTCTATTAGTCAGAGTTCATTATGAGACCTGTTCTTAGTTCTGGACATCACATTTTAAAAATATTAGAGAGTGACAAACAGAAATAGATGAGAATAACAAGAATAATAAACATTTTATAACCATGTCATATGAAGAAAAGTTGAAACAAATTTGGTTCATGTGGCTGAATAATATCAGGGCATGAAAATACGTATCTTCACGTATTTGATAGAATGAGCTTTCATTTAAAACAGTAGTATTTAAGTGTTTTTTCATTCTGTTTTTCATTTTAGTAGTACAAACTTCTACTTCAGTCTTTTGATTTTTCTTTCTATGCTGGTTTATCTATTTCTACTGATCATCAGCCTTACTTCCTTCCAAGGTCAGCTTTACCTTTAGAGGAGACTCCTGGATCTTCATTTTTTAAGAAATCCTCTCTCCATACAGTTCTGGGTTAGAGTTTGCCATAAGAGGCATTCAGGTAAGGTATAGAAGGTGGAAGAGAGAAAGCCATTATTTCTCCACACGCAGATTCAGGCAGATATGTGGACAAGGGAAACTTGAAGTAACTTCTAAGTGAGCCCTTAAAAGCAATTGGCTTCACTGCTGTAGACTGAGACAGTTGATGGGAGACTGTAGACAATTGATGGAAGGTTCTTGAGGAACTCAGTGCTTTTCAGAACGTTTCACATTGAACAGAAGGTTGAGATCATTAGCAGAAAGTTCCCTGACCTTCACTTCCACGGCCCTTTCAAAGGCCATTTAGGTCTCAATTTCCCTATCCAAAATCTGTCTTACTTAGAACACAGAGTGGCTTGCTTTCCTAATTTAACAATGTCTTAAACATATACCCACAAATAGCAGGTTTAAACTCCATATTTTGATAGGCATGTTTCTGCACACCTAACTTCTGAACAACTACCTGGGCATTTTTTCTAAAAATGCATTGAATTAATTTCATCTCTTCTAAATATGTGCTGTAAGTTCCCTTGTACTTTACTCACAATAGTTCGCTTGTCAGAAATCTCTGGTATCTAATTCTAAATAACCCCTCAGTTTCCAGGTAAGTTCATCCATGCCTAAGAAATATTTAAAAACTTTTCATGACATTCTCTCTTTCATTTAAATTCTTAGTGTTCCTTTTCTTAGGATTATATGATGTCACCATAAATTTTCTTATGCAGTTAATTATCTTATATGTCTTTATGGCTGGTCTTCACACCTATATTGAAACTTTTGTAACAGAGAACAATTCTTTCCACTGAGATTCATTTTGTCCCAACAAATTATCAGCACCTGTTAATTATCACACCTATCAGAAATTAATATATTAACTAATTTCTTCAGTTCTCATAGATATTTAGAATTGTGATTCTCAGTACTCCTGAATTCAGTCGTTCAATGAGACTACCCATGGTCTTTTTCTAACTTTTTTTCCAATCATATTTCCTATTATTGTTTTCCCTGTTCACACAATTCCAGCCACACTGATCTTCTTGCTGTTTTGTGACTATAACAAGCATAATATCACCAGATAACCTTTGTGCTGTTCTTTCTTCCTTCTGCCGGAAACACTCTTCTACCAAATATTTATATCCTTTCTCTGCCTCATTCAGCTTTCTGCTCAAACGTCACTTCCATAGAGATCTCATATCTGAATATTCTACTGAAAGTGACCTGGCCTTCAAAACTCACACTGTTTTATATCCTGTAGAGTACTTTAATTCCCACCTTTATACCATATATTTGTTGTTAAGTGTTGTTATTACCTACTTCCACCATTAACGTGGTAGCATTTGTTTAACTTTCTATAACCTGGAAACCTAGACAGATGTCTGTACATAGCATTCATTGTTGAAGGGGGTAGTGATTGCTTATTGCTATGTACCAGGAGCTGTAGAAGGTGGCCTGGAGATACAATGGTGACCAAAATAGGCATAAGTTTCCCTTACAGTCAAGATGAATATGTTGGAGCAAAGAAATTATAACGATGAATGATAATTATATGTATGGTAAATACTACAAAGGAAAATTATAGGATGCTATAGGAGAGTGAAACAGGGAAAGCCTCTTTAAATATGTGATGCAAAAACTGAGTTGTAAAGGATGAAGCAGATATTAGTCAAATGAAGAGTTAAAGAATATTCATGACATAGGTAAGTGCATGTACCAATGATCTGAGGTGGGAAGGTGCTTTGTTCTGTTTAAGGAAATTCAAGTGTGATGGGATAGTGGGAAAGGCAAAGAAGAGGTGGAGACAATGAGCTCGAGATTTTGGCAGAACAAAATTTTGCAGGGTTAAGGAGACTTTGTTATAGATTTGTGTTTTTATTTTAAAATAACGGTATAGCATTGAAAGTTTTTGAGCAAGTATGAGCCAAGATTTAATTTTGACTAATCATCAGATTGGCATTAGAAGAAATCAAGAAGAAAGAATAAGAATAATGTTAGTACTTCATTAGAGGTCTACATGGATATTTACACACACATACTGGGTGAGTGAGAAAGAAAAAGAGAAAATGAGGTAACTTTAGCTTCTGCCATTTTGTTTGATGTCAATGCTTAGCACTACTGGTGCTGGTGATGCACGAGTTAAGTATATAGTATATATCAGGCATTGCTCTACATGTTAAACACACTTTTGAAATTTAATCCTTTCACAACTCCTGCAAGGTATGTTACATCCATTCTAAAAATGGCAAAGCTAAGGCTTAGGAACTTAAATAATCTACTCAGGAGTAATAGATTGAACATGCTAGAATGGGGATTTAAGCCTGGTACTATCTTACCACAGATTTCAAGCTCTATCTAATATGCTAATAAATTTATATTTTACCCAGTATATCAAATTAGATTTCTGATATCCAGGATATTTCAAAACATGGATTACTTGAGACAAACAGACACTATAAACCTGAAACATAGATGAGACCAAAGAATTCCGTGAATATTTTGTTCCTCAGTTTTTTCATTCCCCTGTTCACTTCACCTTCACTTTCTGCTCAGTGCTACCAGCATGACTTGGAACATTCCACAGTGTTTGTACTAGAGTCAGAAGCAGTGGCAATAAGACTAATTAGAGTTTGCTATATTCAATCAGTAGCTTTGAAAAGTAGGCATTTCTGAGCTGGAGAATAAAGCCTTCCAGACTCAGGATAAGAGCAGTGACCCTTCCAGAGTCCAGACTCTAAAATCTCCTGTATATGGTTCACCTGTCCTTCATAGCCCTTAAAGCAATGCCAGAGAAAATGGACAAACTTTATTTATGTGGTTTCCGTTTATGGTTTTGAAATACCTGACATTTCTCATGGTTTCTAGCCAGCAGCATGGTTTTTAAAAAATCTTTACCAATAACCCTTCTAATAAGTCATAAATTAGAGTTTGCTTTGGTAGAACAAATGAAATTTAAATGTCTTTGCTTTTCTACATTGTCAAAATAAAGTTTACTTCATCCATATATTACTCAGGACTACTATGTGATATAGTAGTACTAAAAATTGCTTTGAATATTCTTTTTTTCCTTTCATTCATTACTTTGTGTTAGTCCTTTGAGTATCTCATATACATACATGGTGTGAGTAATGATTTTAAGTCAGTATATAAATATGTCACGTTGAAAATTAGCCAAATTTGATTTTCAGAATTTTTTTGTAAATTGATAAGAAATGAAGGTTCTGGGTGAGTACAATGAGTGGCTCGGAGGCCAACTACCACCAATGCTTAATCCTCACAAGCAGTAAGGAAGTATGTGGAGGCCTGCATAGAAAGGAATTTCCTCTTGTCCTGTTTTTGTGTATGATTTTCTTTACTTGTTTTGTTGCTAAATTAGACTGACAACTCTTCAAAGGCAGTTTTCATTTGTGTTCTAACTCACAAATGGTAAAATTGTGAGTTTTTTTGTGAATTGGTAAAATTCTAGTCTATTGTCTAAGATTGGAAGTTGATTTGAGTGGAGGAGTTTTTAAAAATTGGCAATTTAAAAATTGCCTTTAAATTGTTTAGTGTTGTACACAAAGAGGATATTCAGATTACACCAGATAAACTGATAGAGATGTATAATAAATAGTGATATTATAACAAGTAATTATTCACTCATGTAACTGCAGTTTGACTATATAGAACTTTGTAATTGTTAGGATTCTAGAAAATAACCACAATGAAATGTGCATTTATGACAGTTTTGAAGACTAATTAAGCATAATCACAGAGGATCCAATGAAAATTATAAGCTTTTTAAGGGATCATTTTAGGCACAGTCCATTTCTTCTATTCAGATGTTCTTCAAATATGTTTCCATTTTAGGCTTTCATACTCAAATCAAAGACAGTCTATTTTAAGAAATGCATCCTTCTGCTTTGTTGTTGTTGATAATGGTGAAGAAGATAGTATTCATCTACTTGAAAAACATTCCATTCATTGTAAGAATTCTTTCATTTTCATACTCTAATTTTATTTTTATTTCTTCTACTGAGCTACTTCTAAAACACAAAGATTCAGCACACAGCTGTATTATAAAGTCACACCACACACACACACATGTACACAAAATCTACTATTAAAATTATTAAAAAAGTATTAGTTATTTTTTATTGTAGCAGATTTAAATTTTTATAGAATTGCTATATGTCTTGAATTGATTCTGCAGCAACAATATAACTAACAAAATTCCAAGAAGGAACAATAGTGTTAAAAAATATCCTATAAACCCACATCTAAAGGATTTTCATAGTAAATCATAAGTGTTCCTTAGTGTTTATTTCAATCATTTAATGTAAAGAATTTCCTTCTGTGATAAATAATATTTCTACTTCGCCACCAGGGAAGTCCCAATATTTCTACTTTATTAAAATAGTTCAAAAAGGGCTTCCTAGGTGATGTCAGAAGAAGGAAAAACCAGAAATTTTTGGCTACAGTGTCTTTTCATTTTGCAAATCACAGTTCTTCAACAATGAAATCAATAATTTGCTTTTGTTCTGATTTTTTAAACGCCTGTGAAAAAGTCTGATTTTGTAGGTATATGAAAGTGTCACTTTATTACAAAAATTTGCACATCATGAACTAATCTTATAAAGTATTCATACTTATTTGCTGAGGTAATGAATCACATATCATGGAACTAATTTTTTTTTTATGCTTCCCTTTTCAGTTTTTCTCTCAGTGTCATTTCTGTTAAGGACTATACTTGTGCTTAAAGATCTTTAATAGTATTTTTTTAAAAGAGGAATAAAAGGAAGAGGGATCGATTACTGTTCACAAGAAATATGCTAAAATCAATCCTTGCCTAAGGGGAAGCCCAGTTTGCCCTTTGTACACAGGGCTGTATAGAGATGCGGCAGATCATTTCCTTAAAATTTTTTTTTCAGAAATTTATTGTACAGCTAAACACAATTCAAGGGAAAAGTAACTTCTAATAGAGTATCAGATGTTCCTCCCAGATTCCAAGTTACTCTAATGTATTAAATTTTCTGCACAGAGCTAGACTGCATGTTCCATATGTTCCACAAACTTCATCTTACTTGTTCACTGCTATACTCTTAGTTCTTAGGATAGCACCTTACTCATTGTAGACACATGATAAATGATATTTGAAAGAAAGAGTAAATGAATAGTTTTACACATTAATAATTTGAAATACTGTCAAAACTTTACCAACTTAAATGAAATTTTTTGAATATTAATAATTTAAAGTGATGTATATTATCTCTATTCTGTGATAATTAAAAATATTTATATGGTACCTAAATTTACTTTTCATGCCTCTTTATTAAAATGTATGTACAAATAAATAAATACATACAGGATGTACCATGATCTTTAGAGTTCATTAGCTTTTTTTATCAGCTATTTCAAAACTTTTTAACAATTAACATTATTCCACCTACTGTGTATGTATATTTTTAAATTAAGTTTTCACTGGACCTATTTCATATTCAAGGTCTATATTTAATATTTTTAGTATTTCTAATAAAAGCTATTCATATTTAAATTTCATTTTCTTTGAAGGTCACTATGCTATCCAGGAATAAATATTAAACCTGGTGGTTTAACAGAAAAGGCACATACTACAAAGAATTAATAGTGGGCCAATGTATCCTATTGTTGTATATGATTTCAGATTATATAAAATAACACATCATCATTAAAAATTTCTGGATAATAGCACATTATTGACCGGAGATGTATTAATACTTCTTTTGTTACCCAAACGTTATTGACCAGAGACGTATCAATACGTTTTTAGAGAGTGATACAATTAACATCACCTTGTGAAGTTGTTAGAGCTTAAAATTGATCAAGCGTTCATTATACAACTTATGATTGTCATTATCATTCACAGTTTGCTTCGTTAAGTTTTTGTTCCAATCTTATGTGTATTATAAATGTAAGATTTTCAAAAATGACGTGTTGTGAAATTTTGAGTGAAGAAGAATTTTTCAGTGAATTTTATGCAGATACTCTCTCTGATTGTCTGAGCAACATATATACTAGTGTCTCAGAAGATGATAGTTCTTCAGAATATAGTTCTGATTCAGACGATGTTAATATTAGACCAACAAAAAGACAAAAATACTTAGTGATTGATTCTGATAGGGAAAATGAAAATGAAACTCACGGTGCAGGAGAATGTTCTTTTGCTTCTATAGAAGAGTGGATTCAAGACAACATTTCACAAAAATTAGAAGACTGTACAGTTGTGTCAGGTGTAACTATTGAATGTAATGACCCGCAAAGTGTTAGTGAAATAACAGAATTAATTTTTTTGGCTGGCCAAAATAAAAATCGCCAGCCACAGGCATTAGTTTCTGGAAAAATCCCCTGGTCAATAATGATATTGTAAGCAGAAATTGGCAAAGGTTTGATAAACGAAATTCAGATCCTGATCTAAGTAAATTCAATAAACGGTACACTTAGGTGGTGGGCTTTATTCCAATAAGTATTTATAATTATTCGTATTGTATTTTTTTATATAAGACAATCTTTACTTGAACAACATAAAAAATATATTTTAGTTTTGTTAGAGCTATATAATTTATAATTAGTAAAAGACTTTCTGGAAAACAATGTAGATTAAACATATTTTAAACAAAATGGACTATTTCATCAATAATAAATCTAAGTAGATTTATTTAAGACTGATATTATTCAAGCCAGATATACTACTATAAGCATTTGTTAAAGAAAATTTTCATTTTAATTGGTTCTACAGTTAAAGGAACATGAAGAGATTTGCAAATATATGGATAGAGATGGAATTCAGTTTCTTCTCCAATTCTATTTGAAAGGAGAATAACCTAATTATCAATTTATTAAATAGTGTTTCTATTTTTACTTCTGGTATATGGATAAGAATAAATAAAGATAAACAAGTGATGAAGAGACAGGATAACAGGAAATGTAGAAAAAGTACATTCTTTTCAAAAAAATGTATTGCAGTTGAACTAGAAGAAAATTGACGAAGTTAAAATTAGAGTTTATTATATGTAGTCACTGATTAAGACATATATGCATACATTTACATATACAAGTAGACATCTTTATCAGCATTGACTGCATATATTAATCAGAAGAAAGACTGTATTTTAAGTAGCAAACTCTGTAATAACCCTAGTTTACGTGGTTTCAAAAATTGACATTTTCCACATACGTTGTATACGTGTATTATGTTCATCATTATCATATTAACTTTTATATCATAAAAATTTACAAATTTGACACAGAACTAGAAAAAGCATAAAGAAAATATAGAAAACATTTAAGATATCATCTTCATTAGTTAAGTTTGCCTTGTCACATCTGTTTGCTAACAGATGTCATTTGAGGATGCAATAATGTACTTTCTTTTTCTTTGGACTAAGAATGTGGCAAGTTGTATATTCTTAGCTTTTCAGAAAGATTATAGCAAAAGATGTCATTAAATATAAAAAAATTTGAAAATTTCAAGTGTTGTCAAAGACTCTAAAGCTTGGTTCATAGGTGGCCAACGATGTGGTATACATTTGAACAACTTGCTTCAATAGGTGAAAAGCCTTTAGTGATTTGTGATGGTTTAGTTGTCGGTAGATTGAAACATCACTTGGCATAGGAAAGAATATTATTTTACTAGAGCATTTAGAATAAAATATGGACAGTTTGATGAACTCACTTGAAATCCATCATAGTAAATTGACACTTTTTTTTTTACTTTTAAAATCATAAAATGTCCTGCCTTATTTCATTTCAAGAAGGCGGAAATATGAGTAATGTATTCCAGCTTAGTACAAATAAAACTTGGCAATAACCATAACTTAAGCTAAACAACACCAAAATCTGTAAGCTTCCAATAGTAAATTCATCCTTTGGGGGCCAAGGCCATAGAGATGGGAATCAATGAAGCTTCAGGTTCCAGGCCAAAATAAAAGAAATTTTCTGAAAGATCAACAGATGAAACACTTACTAACCTCAAGATTCAGTTTGGGTGAACAGTATAATATAGGTTAACCATCAACTCTTCATTCAATGGTATTCCTCTATATCAAAGATTAGTAGAAAATAGATGTATCCTATTGACCAAAAAACCAAAAACCGCTATAGTAATCTAGAGTTCCCTTTATTAACTTTAAAAAGCCAATATAACTTATATCAGAATTAGATTATGAAACATACATAATTCTCTGCAAATATTAGTTTCTGTTGTTTTAACTCAAAACTACGACTAAGATTTTGTAAAAATAAGATAA
Source organism: Neophocaena asiaeorientalis asiaeorientalis (assembly GCF_003031525.2). Classification (NCBI taxonomy): domain Eukaryota; kingdom Metazoa; phylum Chordata; class Mammalia; order Artiodactyla; family Phocoenidae; genus Neophocaena; species Neophocaena asiaeorientalis. The sequence continues at coordinate 671,374 of NW_020171990.1, forward strand.
TATATATATTATATTCTTAACATTAACCATTGTAACTTAAAATTTTAATTAATAATGTCTTACAATGTGTGACATTCCTTGAAGTTTATTTTTTAAACTATTTGTGAAAGGATAGATTGAGATGTCAGGAACAAAGTGGTCAAATTCTTGGCATGGACACTGTGGAAGTAACTCCAACCAGGTGGATAAACTAGATATTTTCTCAAGCCCTTCTTTAAAACATGACCTGAAAGTCTAGGCTGCTTTAATTTTGGCCAACAATCCCATACTTTTAACTAGCTTCAAAATTTTCTGTGATCACCTGATTGCTGACATTTGAGACATTTGAGAGTTTCAATACCTCTAGGGCAAAAAAAGGAGGTAAAGTACAGGAAAAAATTGCATTAAAAATTATAAGACTTAGTTTAAACTATGTTTAATGAAACTGTGTCTTTGAACAATCCACTGGAGAGCTCTCTCATTCACTGTAAAATGATAAAGTTTGTTTGAGACCATACTGATCCCTTGTAGTCTTTTGCAGCTTTATGACTTTCCAGATACGTTGTTAAATCTGAAATTCCATGAAATGTAAATGAATATCTAGATAATATAGATAAGTGCCATTTTGTGTGTGTGTGTGGTACGTGGGCCTCTCACTGTTGTGGCCTCTCCCGTTGCGGAGCACAGGCTCCGGACGCGCAGGCTCAGCGGCCATGCTCACGTGCCCAGCGCTTCGCGGCATGTGGGATCCTCCCAGACCGGGTCACGAACCCGTGTTCCCTGCATTGCAGGCGGGCCCTCAACCACTGAGCCACCAGGGAAGCCCCTATAAGTGCCATTTTTATCATTAAGTATTTAAACCTTAATGTATCCTCAAGTAGAACATTATTTGATAATAGTATGGGATTAGTAAATGATTGTGGAAGAATGAAAAACTATTTTACTTTCTTGTTTCCAAATGTTTTATGTTTTATACAAAGAGCATTATTAATATATGATTCACCTACTAAATGATTCACCAATTTTAAGTGTGAATTCAATTCAACACTTTCTTGTATATTCCCAGAATTGTGTATCCATCACCAGAATCAGTTTTAGAACATCTCCATCCCTTCAAAAAGAAACTCCATGCCTATTAACAGTCATTTTCCAACCCCCACGCCAAACTTCCGAGTCTTAAGCAGCCAATAATCTACTTTCTGTCTATATTGATTTTCAAGTTACGGACATTTCATAGGAATTAAATTAAACAATACATTGTCTTTTAAGAGTGGCTTCCTTCACTTCACATAATGTTTTCAAGAATTGTTTATGTTATAGCACATGCCAGTACTTCATTTATTTTTGTTGCCAAATAGTATTGAATTGTATGGATCTACCTCATTTTACTTATCCATTCAACAGTATATGGAAATTTTGGTTGTTTACACATTAAGACCATTAACAATAATACTGCTATGAACATTCAAATACAAGTTTCTGTGTGGACATAATAATTTTATTTCTTTTGGGTTTTTAAGGAATGAAATGGTTATATGATAATTCTATGTTAGAGATTCTGAGATCCTGCCAGATTGTTTTTCAGATTAGCTGTACCATTTCACATTCCCTACAGGAGTGTGTAAGGGTTCCATTTTTCTATATCCTTGCCAATGATTTTTTATTAACTTTCTTATTGACTATAGCCATCCTAGTGAGAAATGATGTCTTGTGGTTTTGATTTGCATTTCCATTATGCCTAATGAAACTGAGAATATTTTCATGTACTTCTTGAATATTTGCATATCTTCTTTGAAGAAATATCTGTTCAGCTCTTTTGCCCATTTTTTTTTCTTTTGCCCATTTTTAATTGCTATTTTTCTTTTACTTTTTGAGCTGTAAAAGTTTTTTTATGTACTCTAGATACAGGTCCCTTATCAACTATAGGATTTGCAAATATTTACTACCATTCTGTGGGTTGACTTTTCAATTTCTTAATGGTATTCTTTGAGGACAAAAGTTTTTCATTTTGACAATGTCCAGCTTATCTATTTTTTTCTTTTGTTGTTTGTGATCTTTTATCATCTTTTGAGTCAAATACAGCATAATAATTAGTCTCTTGACAGCAGTATATATATATAATATTTTAATACACACATGTGTATACAAGATTTTTAACATGATGCATTCAATAAAATTAGACATTTTCTTTAATTATATGCTTAATTTATATTTCTAGTATTCAACATCTTCAGCTGTTAATCTACCATGGAGAAAGGAAGTATTAAAACAATTTCTGAAATGCCAAGGACCAAACACAGAATAATGCTAGCTAAAAGTTCTTGAGGACACTCCCTGGATTTGGCATAAATGGTTTTACATACATTAGCACAACATCCCTGTGAAATAAGTAAAATTATTGTTCTTATTTTACAGATGAGAAAACCAAGACACAACAAGATTAAATGTCTTGCCCAAAGTCACCCAGCTAATGAATTGTAGGCCTTGAATTCTGAATCTAGAAAACAAGTATGAACTGCTTTGTACCACTGCTCTAGATTATACTTATAAGACTATGGTCATAATATTACTTTGTTGAAAAAATGTATTATCCAAAGCTGAAGGTAACTTTTCAAAAGTTATTTTTTTAAAAAGGAATGGAGAAAGCAGATATTTGGGCCTTAGTTTAAGGATAAATAATATGGAACGATGCAATAAACGTCAAATATGAACCAAATATGTGAAGTACAAGGCTAATGAAAAGCATTATTATATTTTTATCAACACACCTAAGTTTATTTCTAAACTTGGAAGAATAGGTGTCCCTTCTACTGGTCAAGACTAATTCTTCCACTTGTCTTTTTAATCTCAACCATCCTCCAGCATTATGATTATTTTTTCTATTAAATGTCTTTTGCCTAAATTGTCATGTCTTTCTTTGTATTGTCACATTCTAACCAACATGTTATTCTCTCTCTTCACTTCTCTGTCTCCATCCACTCTACAGCACACTTTTCAGGTCACTGTAATGATTAACAATGAGAAAAGGCTGAAAGGAGATGGCTCAGCTTAGTTGTCTGGGAAGCCTTTTAATAGTGACATGAAGATGAAGTTTTCTTGGAGATTAACTTCCAAAGGATTTGGGGGTAATCAAGAATTAAGTAATATTTGTTTATTCTCTACCCACTTGCTCCACATTCTTCCTCCTCACCATGCACTCACAACTTAAGACATACTGTTTAATGAAGAACAGGCAGTCCACAAAGTAAGCCCAAAAAGAAATTGAGTAAGCTTGTTTGATCTGAGTCTCAGCTGATATCTTCATTCAAAAATATCCTACCTGGAGAGAGGAAGACAAGCCTGTGCGGAGTCCAAAACAAAACCTTTGCTGCATATCACCAGTACTAAACAATTTCATAGTGGTAGAATTCCTTTTGATCTAAACTGAAAAAATGAGAGATCTCAAATTTTTCAATAGGCATAAAGAGGGGAGTAGGCTGCAGAATGATGTTGAAGTTTAGGGCACAGTAAATCCCCTAGGCCTTCATATTCTGGAATAAAATATAGAAGCAATGATTCCCTGATGGTCAAAGGACAACTTGACTGCTCTTAAGAAATTAGGAAATAAGCTTCCCAAACGTTATAATAATATGTCCATATCCAGAAAAGGATTGCCTAATTTCCAACACTACTAAATTTGTTATTGAGATTTATTTTATATTTGCATTTTTGGGGGTTATTATTTTTGCTTATTACTACTATACAAGATGGGAAAGTGCCAAAAATGACTTATAAATAATTAGGTATACATTTTGAAAAAGTTAAAACATGGCTTTAATATAGACAAAATAAAAACCATGACTCTGATAAATATATACTGAGCAAATGACAAAAAATGTATTTATCTCATGAATGAGAACATAAGCAGGTTGGTAAAACTAGTTTAAGGATGACAAAATCACTAAGAAAAGGAACACTGGAATAAATTTGCAGTGTTAAAGACAAACCTGATTAATGTCATACAAGGCAATAAAATGTTAAGCATTAAGGTTTATCTTTTCCATAAGGCAGAAATAATTTGGTCTATCATTAGTCTTCAAGTTAATATGTAATTTCACAGAGTTTAAGCCCTAATCAACTTAGAAATGGTAAGTCAAATGAAGGTATATTCTCCTAGTAAATTAAATAATTCTTCAATGGTGACTATTATATAATGTTCTGATATGACATTAAAATGATATACAGATATACATGAAACTTATTTTACAAGTAAAGCATAATATTCCTTAGCAATATAGAAAACAGAAAAGAAGTGCAAGGAATTAAAATTTCTTCACAATTTCACAAAAATAATATTAACAATCAGACGACTATAAGCTAGACAATGCTCTAAGTATATAACATATATTAACTATTTTAATCCTAACAATGCTATAAGATAGGTAGTATCTTTACAAAGAAACTGAGGCAAAGAAAATTTCATTAACTCACTGTACCTCTCTCAGTGAGTGATGGAGCCAGAATTCAAATTAGGGAGGTTAGTTTCAAAGTCTGTAATTTTAACTATTGCACTGTACTGTCTCTCACTAACACCCTTCCCTATATCTTGATTCTTCCTCAACTGTTTTAGTGCCATATGAGTGTCTTCCTTTTCATCAGCAACTCTTAAAATCACCTCAAAGAGTAGTATAATAGTAATAATAATTCTGATTGGCATTTTAAAAAATAATAAAATGTAAATAAGAGCATCTCAAGCATGTAATTTTTGATTGACTTGAAATAGACACTTAAAATTTCTCTACAATCACAACATCAGTACAAGAAATCTAGCACCTGTCCAAATCAGATCACCATCCCCACAATGTGGGATTTCTTGAATCCCCATTGCAGTATGGCTTCCTCAAAATCCTTTCTACCTGTTGTTCCCTCAGTGGTCAACACTGTCCTTTGAGAACAACAAGCATGTTGTGTTTAATACATGTGCTCTTTATAACATATTTACCACATATGTACATATCCCCAAAATTTACATTATTTATTTTGCTTGTTCTTTTTTGTGTGAGAATAGTAATTATAATTGACATTTTCTAAAAGAAAAGGCATATGTAATAGTACATAGTGGGGTAACAATTTAATTCGTCTTTTCTTTTCTTTTTTTTTGCTTTTTACTCAAAGCATAAAGCAGAGATAGTACTTTATACCAGGTTAACATGCAACTTAAAAAAAAAGGTAATATACATATTAAACATGGAAATTCACCAGTAAAATCATGTTTGTCATTCTTGAGCCTTATAAGAATTGTAATACATCATAGTTTACAGTGGAGGTAAAAAAGCATTTTATTATTTACCTTTCTTAAGTTAGGTGGTTAATTTTCTTAAATCTAAATCTGATTAAATCTGTGCCCAGCTAGATTCCTTAGTGGTTTCCCACAAACTACATTAAGTATAAACTATTAGCATACAGTGTTTTTATAATCTGGTATCTAACTAGCCTCTCCCAAACTTTTTTATTATTCTTTCATGTAACTTTGTTCTTAGATCTATTGCAGAACTTATTACATTTTGTGTGTATTGTTTATTCCTAATTTCCATTAGACATTAATTTTTAAAAACTAGAGTCTATTGGCCTACTTCACCTAAAACTTAATGTTGTTTTGATTAAATGATTGAACAAATGAATGAATAATAGAGTGAAAACATGAATGAAGGAAAAGGGGAAATAAAATTCCCACCCAATATTGAGGAAAGGAGAGAATGGGGACAAGGTTAGGACTTGAAAGCTTGTCTTCAAATTGAGTTTGAAATGACCAAGTTTCAACAAATAGGGAGGAAAGAAATTTAAGACAGTTTTGTCACATGGATTTGGAACACTGTAAAATAGTTTCAGAAATAATTATAAACCTGGATTTGTTAAACTATGCCAACTCTCAGTCCATATGCAGCAGCATTTATATAGAAAATTCTCACTTGAAACACCTAAGACATTGCAGTGCACGACTGAGATTAGCTGACTAGAAGTGCATTATTGCTCTCTCTTTGAAGGACAGGGATTACATCTGTATCAATAGAAACATGTATTACAAATCGTCTTGCAGACAACACAGGTGACTTATCCTGCTATGTACCTTACATTATCAGATTTCTAGTAAGATGTTTGATAAGGTTTCTTTTTATTGAAGAAAGAGGTTTTTAGTTTCTTCCAAAGAAAATGTTATTGCAATTGCAACCCTGTTTTAGTTCTTTATTGGCAAGATTATCTTATGGAAAAGAAATATACGTCCCTTTTTATTTGGTCAGTAAGATCATTTACATTTTAACATACAGAAGCTTTCTAGTTATCTGCCAAGTTAGTGCTGAAACAGCATTAGTCATTAATTGTTATGCAGAAATAGACTTTATGAATATGCTAAAATGAGATAGGGGTTAACACTTATGACTTTTTACATATTTGTACTTTTAGTGTTTCTGTTCATTTCCTGTACAACCTTTACTTTATGAGTGCATAGAGAGGAGAATTAATATTTGTGAGGTGTTTTGTGTCAGAGATAATATGTGAACAAACAAGTGTTTGCTGACCTCTCTCTTTTTCTCTTAAGAACATTTGAGAATGAAAAATTTAAACGAATAAGAATCTTTTACATTTATTGTTACCTTTTTTCTGTGACTAATTTTAGTATGAAACGGCATATCTCTATACATCTCCATAATATAAAGAGCTCAAGGTTGTCATAAATTTATGTAAAATCTAATATTTTTTCCTGTTTTTTTTTTTTTTTGCGGTACACGGGCCTCTCACTGTTGTGGCCTCTCCCGTTGTGGAGCACAGGCTCCAGACGCGCACGCTCAGCGGCCATGGCTCACGGGCCCAGCCGCTCCGTGGCATGTGGGATCCTCCCGGACCGGGGCGCGAACCCGTGTCCCCTGCATCGGCAGGCGGACTCTCAACCACTGCGCCACCAGGGAAGTCCAAAATCTAATATTTTTAAGGACATGTCCAGACAAGCACAAATAAATACCCAAGAAAGCCCATTTGTGTCTTACTATATTATTCATCAATTTAGACATCTTACTTTTTATCAATCCAATGATATTTTTACTCTAATTTTTACCCTCTTTTACCTTCTGATATGTGTGAAATAACATTGTATGTAGGATTCTACATGGTGACATTGATTTAGAAATCTCACTTTTATTATAATCGTTTTGTAGGTACTGCCTATCTGTTAAAAATAACACTGTGAACTACAAATAGACTAATGCTTTATAACTTTTAACATTTATTTAACTTTTCTAATTCTCTTTTAAAATGATGTTAACCTAGGAATCACATATTGTCTTCTAAAATTGGGCAGGTGACAATCTCACATATATTTTAAATGAATGGGAATTCTGATAAAGATGGTAAGCACTGTTTTCACAGCTCCTTTTATAAAACTTCAAAATGAATGGAAAAAGAACAGAAATAAAGAAGAAAATGTATCTACTTTTGAGTTAGAGAATTGTAACTCAATAATGTAAATTGTGAAGGACGAAAGCTGCCAAATAAGTAAATTTAGGCCAAATGTAAAAGGGAAGCACCAATTTGACATATATCTTCTTTCATTTGTATCATGATACAAGCAGGGGAATTATGTCAGAAGGTAGATTATACTCTGAAGACATGAAAAGACATTGCTGAATCATAAGAGAAATGAGGGTACTCCATTTATGCTCTATCAGCTAAACTGGAATAATGGAAGAAGCACAGCTGAAAGATACATACTCAACTTCTTTTTTAGCCAATTATAACCTAAACATGAGGATGAGGCAGGACCAAATAGAGAACAGAAAGTCAAATAGACTAAGTAGATTGTCTTGGATGCTGCACTGTGATGGTTGTTTCAGGCTGCCTTGGCTTCTCACCCAGACACTGGGCAAGGTTGAAGTCTCAGGATACTCTCAACTTACTACTAGACCTCCCTGCAGGGCTGATCTTGCCTATGTGATAGGGGATTCCATCTGTTTCTAGAAAAAATCTGTGGCGTTAACATACCCAGCATACATTTTTCTACCACCTGCCTTATGTTTCTTTTCCACTCAAGAAAGTTTGCAGCCAAACAACAACAAAAAGAAAAAACAAAACGAACAAACACACATAAAAAACACAATTAACCATCTAAGCAACAAGTTTAAACTCTATGGAAAAAATTCACACTATGTCAGGTGGAAAAGACCATCCAGTTTTGGAAAATTTATAGCATCCATCCTGGGCACCTATGAGTCCCAGATACAAATGTTTCCATTTAATAGTAGACAACAAACTCATCATCATAATCTTTAACAATTAGCATATATTCTACAGATAAATTGAGGAAACACATATTGCATGTAAAATATGTAGATGCTTTGAAAGAATATCCTACTTATTATAGGAAGGGGAATATAATTTCTAGAGCTCTTCTCATTGAACAAAACATTTAAAGTAAAATAGCTAGCCCTCAAATAGTTGCTACTCCTGAGTCAAAATGCCAAATTAGTCCATGATGGTGCAAGACAAGCTTGTTCATGTCTTCAGATTTCACACACATGCTACTATGACTTGTAAGCTGTATTTCCAAAAATTCATAAGAGGTACAAAATATTGTTGAAATTGTGAATAGTTTATATGTTTGCTTGCAGGACATATGAGAAATAGTGTCTGAATAAATAGCTGGAAAAGTAGGACAAAATCAACTGTGAAGGGACTATTATCATAATAAATTATTTGGATTTTTTTTCTATAATTGAATGGGAATCTTGAAAAGCTTTTAGGTAGGAGAATGCCACAAACAGTGTTTTACAAAGATGTTGGAGAGGAGAATATAGTTAATTGATTAAAGAAAGGACACACCAGAAACCAGGAGAACTGCTATAGGCCATTGCAATAATCTCCTTTATGAGATGGCTGCACCTAGACTCAGAAAGGAGAAGGCTTTGGGAAAGGTTACAGAGGCAAAAATCACCTGATGAAGAATTGGAAACTAAATCCCATTGAGCCTGACCTTTAAGAGCAGTGTACTATTGTGGTTGACTTTAAACTATATTATGTTTGTGGTTTGATGAAGCATGGCCAGTTATCAAAAACATCTGCAATTGGCTCACATAAACTGACTCTATGAGATATCATTTCATGAAGTTCTAGCAAAGAACAGGAGGTAAACAAGGGTGGGAGAGAAATCATCCACTTTGTTTCTTTCTCATGCAACATTCAATTTCATGATCAGGCAAAAATAAACAGTGCATTTCTAAAAATACATGGATACGAGATAAACTGCAAGTGGCATTTCAGGAGAAAATGTTTAAAGCTTTTAATTAAAAAATACTCTTAATAATATAAGCCATATTTACAAATTATTTTTTTAAAATAAGTCAGCAAATTAAAAAACATGGCAAAGCCATATTGAAAAACAAAACTAAATAAAGCGATAGATCTGGAGCACATTCTTGGCTCACCTTCCCTTCCTAAGGCACACCCTCCCTTCCCACCTGAGGCAGAGGGCTCCTCTATGTCCCCAGAGTTTCCCAGGGGAAACCCAACCCAGCCCCACACCCTCCCCAGGCCCTCAGGGTGCCCTGCATGCGGGTACTGATGGACTCGGAGAGTCCTCTACCCTTGCACCTGGAGAAGCACATTGGTTTCCTTACCCTTGAGCAGTACTGAGCTCAGTCAGGGGACCTGGCTGAAAAAGTGGCTGTGTAAGAAGCACCAGGATTTTCCCAGATTTGGAGGACAACTTGGCGAGAGGGGAAGGGGAGATCTCAAAATCATGAAGAAGATAAAGAGCAACATGAATGTTGGTAAGGTCTTCATCTGAACCAGACCTTGGATGGAGTATAAAAGCTGTGTGATCCAGAAGTGCAGTAAGGTGAAGAAGCACCTGAGCTCCAGCTTGTAAGGTGCATTATCCCCATGCTGGAGTAGCTGCTGGTCTTAGGGGACCTGATCTCTGATGACAAGAACACTGAAGCCAAGAGGCCCCACACTTGGAGCACATCTTGTTCACCTGCTGCCACAATCAGCACTGGTCCTGTCCCCTACAAGGATAAGGCTGCTTCCTTGGAGAGATAACTGGAGGGAGATTATACAGCAAGTAGATAGCCTCATAACAGCACTGAAGGGGCTTGGAGTTCCTCCAGGAACAAGCCAGTGGGTAGCCACAGTGAATAGTAGCTGAAGGAAAGGAGAGCAGGAAGACAGGAGATCCTAGCAGACTCAGTGACTTAGCACTGTGGAGCAGGGAGATATGATATCCCTGTGCTTTCCCAGACCCAGCCATCTATTACTTTCCAAGATGGTGGCACCTGGTGCATGGCTGGCATGGAAATACCATGTGAAAATCAGTCAGGAAGCTTTTAACTTAAAAAAAAAAAGTTTAAAAAAAACCCTGAAACTAACATTTCAAAGCTATATATCTCACTCATAGAAAAGTTGATGCCAGTCACATTATTTGCCAAGGAGTTTATAAAAACAACTTCAAATGTGTTGAGAGACAGTGAAATAACATCTCAGGGAAAAAGTGGAGTGAGATAGCAAAATTTCTATTCCAAAAGAAGCAGGTCATTCTTTCGTGACAAGAGAGAAATACCAAATTGAAAGTTCATTCACATAACTCAAAAGGCCAAGGGTGGGGGTGAGTTTTAGGCATGGCCAAATGTTGTATTCAGTAAATGAAATTAAGTTCTTTCATATTTGCATCCTTTGGGTTGACTCCAATCCCAAATTCTGCATGATTCACATTGCTGTTCCTCACTGATATCAAATCATTATTTTTCACCTACTCTTTTAAGTGTTATATTTCATTTTTATCTAAGTTGTTACATGGATCTTTTAATTTTTTTTAACTTAGAAAATTATTTATCTGTGGTGTATTGACCATTCACCACATGTTTTGCAAAAACACTGAAAAATTTCTGAACTGGTCTTAAATTTTGGAGGTCAGGGTGGTGCAATAAATATACTTTAATACCTTGTCATCCAGGCCCCTTGTTATAGATTGTGATACAATATTGAATATGACAATATTTATCTACTGCAAAAAGTTTTCAGTGCTGTGGAATTTGCCAGACTATTTGGGGCCCACAAAGGAAGGGACCTGTAACTCTGAGGAGCTTAAGGAAGACCACAGATGATTTCATGCCAGATCTGAGACTCGGGGAAGGGAAGGGAAGGGAAGAGAAGGAAAAGAAAAGGAAGATGAAAATAAGAACAATAGCAATGAATAAAGAATATAGTAAGATATTAATTACTGATAATTTCTAGGTTTAATATGTTGCTTTTACTAGCTTCATAATATGCCATTAATAAACTCAGAGTGTTTAAAAATATAGTTTTGTGAGTTATCCTCATCACTTATCTGTATCCTAAACTGTAAAGATTTATCTTTCATTTAAAAAAATCTAAAAACTATTTCTGAGACCCAAAAAAGTCATTCATGCAGTGAACAGGATAATTTTATTGATACATATCATTGTTACTTGATCAACTAACTATTGAGAAAGTATTTTGGAGGTAATGAGAAAACATCTGGACATTAAGCTAAGATTTTCTTTTTGATTCTCTCCATCAGAAAAACAATAATGACTGCAAAGTCTGAATACATTTTGCTTTGGATTGCTCAATAGTGGTGTATTAATTTATTGATATTTTGTGGACTTTAGGTATTCACTGTTTTAGCCTCCCTTACACTGTAATTTTTAAAGAAAATTCTATGGAATAATATTATGTGAAATATTTTACAACAGGGTGATATTTTCACTCTAGAAACAGTATTTATGTGGATGTAGATTCATTTGGAATAAATTCTCTCTGCATGTAAAAGTGTGCTTATTCTGCACAAGTTTCACCATAAAGCAGAGGCAGTTAATATTTCTTCTGGGCTAAAATATGACAAGTAAGCACCTAACTTGCAATTTTATTTCCTTTTCTTTTCTTTTCTTTCTCCCTCTATCTTGAACATCCACTGAATTTTCCCTTATTCTATTACATAATAGAATTATATATATATATATATATGTGTGTGTGTGTGTGTGTGTGTGTGTGTGTATACATATAATTCTATTATTTAATATAAGTAAATAATTAGAAGTTGTCATAACTTAGATGAAGCCACATTCAGGAACTTAATACAGAATAAATATTTAAATAGAATAAATACTTTTAAATTAGCAATATGTATCATGTATAGTACATTAATACTGAAGATTATTTTTTAATATTTTTAATATATATGGAAAATACCATAGTGTAAAAAAGGGCAAGCACTCTATTTTAACACTGTAAAATGATAGGTAAAATTCTGTAATCAACTCTGTATCAGTTGATGAATTCAGAAGAAATATTGATAAATAAAAGTTCTTTTATTATACAGCTCAACCTTTATTTACCAAAGGAAACAAAAATAATATAAACCAACATCCCCTATAGCTTCAGAAATTGATGTCTAAATCAAGTAGTATAATGAATAAGTATTATTTTTAGTTCACATGTAATTGTACAAGTTATACATACTTCATTTTGTCAACAAAGGGATCTTTTATTTTAGTGAAAATATTTTTCACGATTTCCTCCTCAAATTCTTCACATCATAAATTTAGGGACTAAACAAACTGTGTAACTGTTATATTTCCCAGTATATAGATTGACTGTTTGAAATGCTGACTCAGATCTTAGGAAGAAAGGATAACTAGCCAAGGAACAAATTCTTATGTCCACTCTTCTCTCACACCATTCCCTCACCTTATTCAGACTTAAATTACAACACTAATAACTTATCTTTATACTTTCGTCTGCAGCTTCTAATTCTCCTTGCTCTTTGAAAATGTTTCTCTATGTACTTCCTTGGCTACTCTCTCTATCCTCCCACTCCTAAGTTTCTGGCCTTTCTCCTCTTCTCTTACTAATCTATACTCTCTCCCAGTATACCCATGGCCTATGGCTTCAATAATTATTCTTAAACTGAGACCTCACTTCTGAGCTCCAGAGCTTACTTCTCAATCTCTGCGTATAACTACTGATAGTTGGTATGTTCTAATTGAACTAATTGTGTTTTCTAACAAATTCTCTCCAACTCTTAGCATTTCATATAAAGGTTTCACCATCTGCAAGGTAACAGTTTAATAAGCTCATGGCAGAAATAGATTCCTCCCTCTTCCTAATTCCTACTGTTTAAATAATTTCCATGTATGAAAATTCTTATTCTGAAATGCCTTAAAAAGTTCTCCATCTCCATGTTGCTTCATTCTAATATATCCTGCATCCTACTAATAGAATCTTCTTTTATGTAGAAACCTTGTATTGTCTGAATTGACTTCCATTCTTTACAGTTTAAAGCTCCAAATCCTTACAAGGCCCCCAAAGCACTCTTTAACAATGCTGTATTTCATTTAATTTCATTTTCTCTGGTTATATCTATGTCCTCCACCCTCTCCAATTTTTCCCACAGAATATGCTATCTAAATTGCAATTAACTATCTTGCTACATTGCTGGTCCTGCACAATGAAGAATTGCCCATTTCTACCCATGACTTTCAAATACCTAGCCAAGCATTCATGTAAGTAAAACAGATATTCAGAATTATCTGAAACTAACAGTAAAATTTATGTATAAACACAAAATGTTATTAATATTTTTATATGAATTAAACGTTTCTAGGAATTTTTCAAATGTGGCAATTACCATGTAAATAGAAGGAAGACTGTAAATATCTTCTGCTCAGAACATTGCCATAGATGTTTGCCATATTAGAAACTTGCAGTGCCCTTGTCAATGTTGCTCATGGTATTTTTGTCACCAATATAGTACAATATAGCTTTAGTAGCCAAGGTGAATCTATGTGTAATGTATACTTAATGTATACTTATTTACATGTTCAAATAAACGAATAGTTTAAAAATTGTGTTTTAGAGCTTTGCCCACAAATGTCAGCCACCAACGGACCAACTCTAAAAATCTATCAACTGTTGTTTTTTTTTTTAATGAGGCAACGATTATGGCAGCACTTTGTGAAGAAATATGTGATAGAAATTGCAAAGATATTTTATCTTTCTGAGATTTAAAGGAAAGTTTGAAAATCATAGTATTATGAATGTGAAAATAAATATTTAAATCAGAACAATAAAAGCTAATTTCTTGCAAAATAGCACAGATGATATCAAAATATGGTAATACAGTAATATTTTTAACAATTGAGGAAGTTTGCTAGTATAACCTGAAATCCAAATGAAATATATTTTTTCCAGTCCCTTGAGAATTAAACTGATTTAAGTAGACTTGATAACATGGAACAGAATGGTAGTAGTATGTGTAATAATTGCAGTCAAATGAACTTTCATTACAAATGAAGAAAGTGTCATGTATGAAAATGAGGATAGAAATTTTGGTATTAACATTCTATTCTAGTACTAAAGAATAAATGAATGAGAATTAAACCATATTTATAAAGGCTTTGTATCCAAGATAAAATAAAGATTAAAAAATATAATTCTGAGATTATAATTTTTTCTCATTATCAAAAAATGCTAATTTTCCAGGAAATTTGGAAAATCTAAAACCAAGAGAAAAGTATGAAAGAAAAACACTCAAAATATCACCACTACAAGACAACTTTAATATTAAAGTGTTTTGTTCCAGTCCTGTTTTCCTGCATATTAATTTACAAATACAGCCCATACCTTGATCAAGTGGGCCTTGAAGGGACAATAAAAACAGAGTTTTCTCACAAATGCCCCTGTAAACCTACTTTGTGAGTCCACTTTTCCTTAACCCATTGAATAAAATCAAAGACAGTCTCCATGACTCTTCTGATGGTTTTTAGCTAATGAAAGTTCTCTCAGGAATCTTTGAGTCACAGAAATAGCCTCATTACTGTAATTAAAATGTCCAGTCTTAGAAAGAGAAAAACAAATACCATATGCTAACACATATATATGAAATCTCAAAAAAAAAAAAAGAAAAAAAATGGTCTGAAGAACCTAGGGGCAAGATGGGAATAAAGATGCAGACCTACTAGAGAATGGACTTGAGAATACGGGGAAGGGGAAGGGTAAGCTGGGACAAAGTTAGAGAATGGCATGGACATATATACACTACCAAACATAAAATAGATAGCTAGTGGGAAGCAGCCACATAGCACAGGGAGATCAGCTTGGTGCTTTGTAACCATCTAGAGGGGTGGGATAGGGAGATGCAAGAGGGAAGAGATATGGGGACATATGTATATGTATAACTGATTCACTTTGTTATAAAGCAGAAACTAAACTAACACACAATTGTAAAGCAATTGTACTCCAATAAAGATGTTAAAAAAGAAAAAAAAATGTCCAGTCTTGTCAAACACTCATTAACTGAATCCTGTGAAACCTCAGTGACTGTTTAATAACTGACAATTCTCTTAGGATGTTAAGAAGGAAAGAAAACACGTAGAGTATTTACCTGCTAAAAATCCACTATGTGAGGCTACTTTGTTAATCAAGATTCTTATGCCAGTTATTTTAGTTCCTTGGGAAATTCGGTACACTGGGTTAATCTGGGGGCATCAATTGATTAGTGTGGCAATCTTGTTAAATAATTTCCTGGGGCACTGTGATGGTGTAAATTTCTAAAACTCAGGGATTATTTTGGCAAGAAAATAGTGTGACATGGGATTAAGACAGGATTTTGGAAGCAGAATGCTTGGATTTTTAATATGACCAATTTGGAAAGTTATTCAAGGCAAGAAACCTCATTGTGACTCCCTTTACTTATCTTTAAAAGGGCAAGATCATGCTATCTACCTTGCCAAGTTATGAGTATTAATATATTTATTAGTTTAGAAATTTAAAGGATGAAGTTAAAAATTTATTATAGTTACAAACCATTTCAAATGATATGAAGTTGGCAGGAATCCAAGATTTTGTATAGGCTAGGCTAATTGAAGCCAAAGGCTTACTTCCTTTTTAACGTGCAGAATTTGATATATATGCTTGTCACAGAGTGGATAATCGATAAATGTTTTAAAATTGATGTAAAGGAGAAATCATCATGTCCACATTTCGATATTAATAGCTGTAAATGATATATAACCAGTCCCAGAATTTGGTCAATTTAGAACATAAAAAGGAAAGGTCAGTCCCAAGCTACAGTGCATAGTGTCCCCCTTCTCACATAATTTTAAAAATTGAGTTCAGAATTAAAAGGTAGTAGTTAAAATTTATCAAAGTCAAACAGCACTGTCATATCATCAGCATTGTTACTGCATGTAAACACATGATTTGCACACCACACTTGAGAAACCAACCTTTGATCATATTTACATTCTTTTGAATTAGTCAAGACCATTGCTTGGAGTCTTATGATGAACATAATCTATACACACTTGCAATTGAACCAATCTAGAAAGTGTTTCTATGTGTTCTATGTGGTTTAGAGGTAGGAAACAAATTGAATTTACTTGAAGTGGAAGGAAGGCAAGGAAAGCAGTTTTAATTGCCTTGTCAATTTATTTTTTCAGGATAGCCATGATATAGTCAGTTTTATTTTCTCTAGCTATTTCAGTAAGGCATTCCATTATTGTAGAAAGTACAGTTATGGGAACCAACACAAAGAAGAGATTAACTACAAACCATTGGTTGTAAATCTTCCAAAAATTTCAAAAAATTCATATCATGATAATTAATCATGATCATATCAAGCCCAATATATTTCAGCAGCATTTTATTTAAGCCATAGTGAGAGACAATATAACTTAATGATTAGGCGTAAATCCTGTAGCCAGAATTAAAATCCTCAGATGTTTTTCTCAACCACATACAAGCTGTGTAAACTTGGACTATTTGCTTAAACTCTCTCTCCAATGCTTGAGTTTTTTCAAATGGCAAACATGGATGGCCAAACAGGTTTCTACTTTTTAGAGCTATTGTGAGACTAACATGTGTAAATTATGAGTTGCTTAATTATTATATGGAGTTATGTCCTCAAATAGTACCAGAGCCAATGGAAATGAGATGCAAGAAGAATGATTTGAGTTGAGTATAAAGATTTTTTAATAGTGTCAGCTGGTAGAAAGTTCCCAATGATGGGAAGAATGACTATGTTGAAGATCTATAAGAATGTTGAAGAGAGGTTTGCACAAAAGAAATCCAGCTGAAATACATGTACATTTCTTCTAAAATTCATATCCTATTATTCTCAAGGTGAGAATCTTCACAATGATAATTTCAATTGTACCTAAAAATACCTGAGTTGAGACTCATAATTTTAAACAAAAATTGTCAAGAATTCTTCAACTTTCATATTTCTTGACTTCAGCAAAGTTTAAACCTCTAAACTTAATGCACTTTTCTCATGAAACGATGATGATAACAATTATTTTTCATAAATCTTTTTTAAGATCTTTTTTTAGTGTTCAATTTAAAAAATAAAAAAATCTCTCTGTTCTGTATATCAAAGTATAAAACTATATAGCATTACATTTCTTTTATTAAATCTAAACTAAAAATGGTATTTGCTGATAATTTTGAGTATTTCTCTTTAAATACATGGGCATGTAGTAAACATTCCTTTAAATGAACAAGAAAAACTAAAGACATAGTATCATGATCATTGATACAAGACCACTATGTTTTAGCAGCATGTTTTCATATGCTTTGTACTTTCTTTATACTGTGTTCCCTGGATTATAGCTGTTCTCTCAATTTTGTTTCTGTGTTGGTCTGTGTACTTTCATATTTCTTTATCCTCCATCCTTTGGAATTCTATATGTGTTCAGTAATAAATTCTCAGAACTAAAGTCCAGGGAACTGTTTTAAAATATTGACTACTTTTTTGAAGTTTTGGTTAAAGTTATCACTATTACTCTTTCTTGTGTAGGAAGCATTTTATTTTACAATCTCTCATTTGCTTCTGCCTTTTCCTTACCCCCATTTGAGTTCTTTTCTCATGATTGTATTCAGTTTCTCCTCAAAGGCTCTTCTGTTTGCTTTGCAAAAGGCTCAGAATATGCATTTATTCTAAGAAATATTTTGAGCACCTAAGTTGTTTCAGGCTTTGAGATAATTATTGAGGATTTAGTCAAGTAGATGGGCCTTATCTTTACAAAAAATAAATACCATTGTAAAACTGTGGTATTGAAATCTCTCTTTTAAGTGCTATAGTTCTCCAAAGTGTATTTTGCTTCTGCTAGCACTGTATTCACCATTCAGGCTCTCATTTCCTACAGTTAGGCTTTTATTAACACCAATTGACTGGAAATGCTCTTTAAGGATACTAATGGCAAATCTATGGGTTTTTCTGTTTTTATTCCCTTTGAACTTACAATAATCTGCAGTTTTGTTAATTAAACTCTCCTTAAAATTTTCTTTTGCTTGCCTTTTCTGTATCATGGATATCTCTTTTTCTTCTTTATCCTTAGATCAACAATGTTAGCCAAACCATAAAAGAATTCAACTCCCCAATTAAAATGGCTCCAGATCCTGTCTATCCAAGACTTAACTTTTCATGAACTTAGATTTCTAGCTTCCTGCCACATATTTCCCATATATTGTAACTTATCACTTCTATAGCAACAAGTGTTGTAAGAACTTGTGCTTTACCAGATGTTCTGCCAAAGGTATTATCAATATATTTGGCTACCAAACTGCAAACTAGTGTCAAAATTTATGTTGGCATTCAAAGTCACTTGTACCTTATCTCACTCTGCTTAGTCTACTTTGTTTTCTTTTGCTCTTCCAAAATATGTCATCTGTTTACCCCTGACCAGAATTGTCATTATCTCCCAAGCATACCATACACATTTCCATCTTTCCAATTTGCTGCAGCTCTTCTTTCATTATTATGTTTAATTCATTAGCCAACTCATTCATGGAAATTTGTCTACCTACCCTAGTCCTTGATAATTTAATGACATTCCAAGAAACAAAGTTAAGTGCAAAGAGGAATGGCTTAAAGATATACAATTCTAGGGCTTCCCTGGTGGCGCAGTGGTTGAGAGTCCGCCTGCCAATGCAGGGGACACGGGTTCGTGCCCCGGTCTGGGAAGATCCCACATGCCGCGGAGCGGCTGGGCCCGTGAGCCATGGCCGCTGAGCCTGCGCGTCCGGAGCCTGTGCTCCGCAACGGGAGAGGCCACAACAGTGAGAGGCCCGCGTACCGCAAAAAAAAAAAAAAAAAAAAAAAAAAAGATATACAATTCTAGGTTTAAATTAGCTGCTTATCTAGATATGTGTCCTTGGATACATTTCCTAATCTCTATGAGCCTCATTACTTATGTGAATAAGGAAGATCAAATAAGAAAATATGAGTGAAGTGCCTGACTTAAGATAAATATTAATAGCACTTATTTTTATTACTTTAGACAATTTTTTAATGATGTATTTTTAAATTTATTTTCTTATGTCTTCACAATTAGGTATTCAAATATGTGAACAAAAACACCATAATATAAAGCAACTAAAGAAGCCTCCACATATAATTAATACTTTGTAAATGTTATTTCCGTTCTACTCACCTGCTTGCATGCACAGTATCTTACAAATGTAAATGTTCCATGAGTTTATTATTTGTTTTTATGGTCATAATGGGCCAAGGCTTTACTGGGATATGCAATCACAGGGTTACAAAATTGAGAAGAAAAGAAAAAGTAGGCTAGGAAGCAGGGAAAGACAATTCAAGGTAGTGCATTTCTAAGTTGTTAACAGACTAACAATAAAACACAGTTTATAGTTGAACTATGAGAATGTCTTCCAAACAATCACTGTGTCTCAGATCTGTTCATACAGGAGATAAAAGGAAAGGAATTATCTTCCAACGCATCTCGTCTTCTGTTTCTCAGAGGTCCGAGTTTGCACTAATGTACATTATTTCTCTGTCACTCCAAAATTCTGTTAACCAATTCTGCTTGTCCTTTTAGTAACCCCAGACTCTAGTTCAGTGAAACTGTAACAACGTCTACTGGCAAAAGTGCCCCTCTACTAGAACCTAATATCTCTTGCTCAAGAAATCCTTTAGTTGTAGAGAAGTAAAGCACTCCTTCATAAGTGAGTAATGTTGAGAAAGCCTAATCCTAAATCTACCTTTTATTTCCTTAGCTCATGAATTCTAATAATTGGGGATGTGGGATTAAATACCAGCATTGATTCAATGTATATACTATACCTTGGAGGAACGTGCTCCACCATGCATGGTGCTGTGTCCAAAGCTGGTGCTTTATCTAAACCCATAACATGTTGTTTTACTATTCTTAAGGCCAGATGTTTACAGGTGATATTATAAGACCAATGAATCTCATATTCAAAAGCCCATTGTAATACTTGTCTTACCATAAAAGAGGTTCCTTTTACCAAGGAAATTTTTTCAGTCATAATTTTGTCAATCATACTATATCAATGGATTAGGAATTCCCTAGACCATTAGATGATATTGAAGGGCAAAGAAGGTAAACCTAAGTCCAGAGTATGTGTCTATTTCAGAAAAGATGAATTTCAGTCTCCTGCAACATAGAAGGGAACCTATGTAATCCACTCTCACCAGCTGGTTAGCTTGTCTTCCCCAATTAATTGTGCCATATTAGGAATTCACAATGATTTATCTAGATCAGCCTTATTGAGGGAGGGCTCATATTTTCAGCCTTGGGCATAGCTTTCTTCTTTGCTACCTTGGTGATCTCTTTGTGGGCCCATTGTAGGAACATTGGGATAGCTGTTGTCCATGGCACGAGTAACTCTGTCTACCTGATTGTTGACAGCCTCCTCTGTAATGGATGCTATCTGCTGAACATTCAAGAAAGATCCTTAGTTTATGATCACTCTAATGGCTCTATTGACATAAGATTACTCCAGATCTCTTTGCCACTGATCTTTCGCTATTGTTCCTTTTAGGCTTCTCCCCAGCCAGCAAAGCTATTTGCCTGTTCTCAGAAGTCCATGTATAATTTAGACCATCTCTGTCTTCATAAAAACTGAGCATCCAAGTGTTCTGTTCAAAGCTTTGCCTATGAGAAAGATTTTCTTGCATCACTATCTTGGTTAGCACCAGTGTACCATGCCAACCCTTTCCTAAACTGGGAATGAATTCTTTCTTTTTCATAAATTTATTGTGAGGAACCCCATTTGAGTTGAGGAATGTACTTACTAGTGCCTTTTAGACCTATTTGAGCCGGTTCTGAAGGCAGTGCTTCCTTTTAAAAATTGCGTTCTATGATAGCTGGGTGCTATGCCTACTTCACATTACTATCCAATGGATTTAATAACACCAAAACAGTTTTCAGTCTCTGGATGTTCCACGGTAATATCCTCAGTTACCATGTGAGCCCAATAGTGTTACAAGAGCTATTTTTTCAAACAGAGAGCAAATCTTATTTGCAGAAGGTAGTCTTGCTACAGAACTTTAGAAGTCTGAGCCATGGTTTAACAACTGAGACCTGCTAGTTCTCTTCTCCACATTCTTATCCACCATGGATACTCCCAGAACTAATTTTCAGTCATATGGCACAAATGGCAGGGAAACTTACCCAACAACTGGGACTTGCATACACTAACCCCATTAGAAACCAATAGCCTTATGAACCAACCAACAAATAGATTTGAATCATATTCTTATGTACCTTAAAAATCCAAAGGAACCTAATAAATTCTGTGCCTCATTTTCACTGGTTGGTTGTGTGAGGGGCAGTGACTTTCTCTCTATTTGGAGAAGTTCCCCCACTATACTCTAGACCATGAGATTATTGAAGTCTACAGATACAGCAGATCCTCGAAACCTCATAGGGATTTATTTCTCAGCTTCTGGCATACATGTGTTTTACTATGTTATCTAGAATACTCATCACTTCTTACTCACTGAATCCAGTTAGCATGATGATATATATTATCAATAGAATGGATAGCTTTGATGCCTTGTGGAATGTCAGGACAATCAAGGTTTTTGCAGACTATAGCAGGACAGAGAATATAGTTTAATTATAACTAGAACTCTGAGATTGTGAAAGTGTACTTCCACCTTTGTCATATAAAGAAAAACTCCTTTTGTTCTTTCTTGATAATTTCCTGATAATGAGAATTGAGGAAAAAACATTCGTCAAGTCAATAGCTGGATATTAATGTCCCAAGCAACTGTAAGAGTCTTCCCATACCGGGGAGCACCACTTCAGGCTGGTTCCATGCCTGAGGGGATACAATCTTTCTCCTTCCAAACTTTCAAGCTTCTGTTTCTTCTGGCCAACTCTGGTCACCCTTCAGAGATGAACCACAAAATACAAATTGTGTACTTTCAGTGCTTCTGCATATGACTTAAACTCTCTGCTACTGACATTTAAAACTAACATTGCACAAAATAAAGATGAGTAAAATTCATGCTAGTAGTTTAAAGTTTTATTTTTTCTTTATTTAGAATGACTTTAAATAAAAAGCACCATGACAAATCAAAGTTCTGTGGAAGAAAATAGAAAGCTTCATGTGTACCTTTTACAGCCCTTTTTCCTGCTATTTGAGCAAGAGACTCTGCATCTTCACTTTGCATTGTTCTTCACAAACTGTGTAGACAGCCTTGCCTCCAGGAGATTCTGATACATGCAACAATTTGAGAACCACTGTTCTAATACATTAAAGAATCAGAGAGAGCTTTGCCAGCTGTTAGTATATCTCAATTATATATTTATATTAGATAAATATAGATATTAATATATAGTAATATATATATTACTATATAAATATATAAACACTGTATACAAAAATAAACTCAAAATGGATTAAAGAACTAAATTTAAGACCAGACACTATAAAATTCTTAGAAGAAAACTTAGACATACCATTCTATGACATAAATCACTGCAAGATACTTTTCGACTCACCTCCTAAAGAAATGGAAATAAAAACCAAATTAAACAAATGGGACCTAATGAAACTTAAAAGATTTTGCACAGCAAAGGGAACCATTAACAAGATGAAAAGACAATCCTCAGAATGGGAGAAAGTATTTGCAAATGAAGTAACTGACAAAGGATTAATCTCCAAAATATAAAAGCAGCTCACGCAGCTCAATATTAAAAAAAACAAAAAATCCAATCCAGAAATGGGCAGAGGACCTAAATAGACATTTCTCCAAAGAAGGCATACAGATTGCCAACAAACGCATGAAAGGATGCACAACATCACTAATCATTAGAGAAATGTAAATCAAAACTACAATGCGTTATCACCTCACAGCAGTCAGAATGGCAATCAAAAAAAAAGTACAAACAATAAATGCTGGAGAGGGTGTGGAGAAAAGGAAACCCTCTTGCACTGTTGGTGAGAATGTAAATTGATACAGCAAATATGGAGAACAGTATGGAGGTTCCTTAAAAACCTAAAAATAGAGCTACCATATGACCCAGCAATCCCACTGCTGGGCATATACCCTGAGAAAACCATAATTCAAAGAGTCTTGTACCACAATGTTCATTGCAGCTCTATTTACAATAACCAGGACAAGGAAGCAACCTAAGTGTCCATTGACAGATGAATGGATAAAGAAGATGTGGCACATATGTACAATGGAGTATTACTCAACTTAAAAAGAAATGAAATTGAGTTATTTATAGTGAGGTGGATGTACCTAGAGTCTGTCATACAGAGTGAAGTAAGTCAGAAAGAGAAAAGCAAATACCGTATGCTAACATATATATATATGGAATCAAAAAAAAATGGTTCTGAAGAACCTAGGGGCAGGATAGGAATAAAGATGCAGGTACAGAATGGACTTGACACGGGGAGGGGGAAGGGTAAGATGGGACAAAGTGAGAGAGTGACATGGACATATATACACTACCAAATGTATATCCATCTCATTAGATAGCTAGTGGGAAGCAGCTGCATAGCACAGGGAGCTCAGCTCGATGCTTTGTGTCCACCTAGAGTTATGGGATAAGGAGGGTGGGAGGGAGACACAAGAGGGAGGGAATATGGGGATATATGTATAGGTATAGCTGACTCACTTTGTTATACATCAGAAACTAACACAACATTGTAAAGCAATTATACTCCAATAAAGATGTTTAAAAAAAGAATTAATAAAACTGGCAACCATTCACTTTAGTCTGGCAGATTTGGATCTGAGAAGTCCTAAAGAAATTCAATTTTATGTCATTTCCTAAGCACTGATAACAAAATTGACAAGAAAAAGAAGAGTTGAATACACTGACAACTCTTTGAAAACATTTCTTTTCTTTTCTGAATTTTATATATATATATATATGTATATAAAATATGTTTATGAGTGTATACATGTTATATATACACACAGAGATAAATTGAATTATTGAAATGTGTTTTTAGACAGTGATTGTGTCATACTTGTTTTCCTGCCTTTAGAAAATGTCTTGGGAAAGATAAAAAGATGTATGTAAATAAGCAATATAGTCTGTGAAAAACATTTTTTAATTTGTTTTTATTTCTGAAGGAGTACAGAAAAGAAAGCAGGTAGTTCAGGGGAAATTCAGTGAAAATTGTACTTTCTACTTAACATTCTTTCCTGATTTTGAGGATTCAGATCCTTTAGATAGATTTAAGAGTAATGGTTCTGTAGCCTTTAAAAGACATAAGACAAAAAAAAAATCAATCTTCAAGTATTCATAAAGCCAATCAATAGAATATTAATAGTATATTTGCCCTGAATTAATATGAGAAAATTACAAGAAAGCCAATTTTACTTCAAAATGAGGATGGTGTTCTGACAGAGCTATTCAACAATGATATGAGCTTTCTTCTAGGGCAGTGGATTTCCCATCACTGAAAATATTCACTGGGTAAACATTACACAGAAGTACATACTGTGAACATTGAATTAAGTGACTTCAAACATTGTTTCCGATTTGAGATTATATGAAGTCGCAGAACTTCCCATTTTTAACCCTGCTAGATAATGATATGAGTATTAGACCAGATGACATCAACATTTCTTTAGTACTCTCCAAATCTATGATTCTATGAGAAACATTTCCTTGTCTTGGGAATTGTTATTCCAGAGAGAAAAAAGTGTGTATCTCCTAATTCAAACTCCTCTTTGGCCTCCTTTATTCTATTTGCATTTTCAACTATTGGATTCCATTAAATCTTTCATATTTTTCTCTCTTGCCATAAAAAGTATATATTTCTCTTTTAAAATCGTATTGTCCTCCTTATTGGAAAACAAGTTTCTTAGAAGATAGAACTTTTCTTTTTCTTTTTTTTTTTTGGCTCTGTATTCCTAGTATTAAGAACATACGAGGCATAGAAAAAGCACTCAATAAAAGTTTGTTGACTGAATAATCAGTAAAGAAAATAGAGGAGATAAAGAGACATGAACATGAATACAACTACCAATAAGAGCCTGAAAGGAAGGGAAATTCTGATGGAGAACAGTTAATGGCTAATGATTATATAATATTTGCTATGTGTCAGTTACTTTTCTAAGAACAGTAAATGTATTTAATCTTCACAGTTAATCCTCACAACAGTGCTTTAAGGTGAATACTATTTTTATCCACATTTACAGATAAGGAACCAAATTCCTAACACACAGCCAGTGGGCAGCAGTATCGGGATCTAAATCTTGGCCAACTCTCCAAGTCAATGGTAATCTATTGACTCTCTAATGTCACCAAGCCATATCATCAAACCCAGTTATACCAAGAAAGAATTGGCAATAAGATCTAAGTTAGCACTCAGGAATCAGTGTGCAAGCATGTTGCATAGATCAAAGTAAACCAGTAAGTCCAAACTATATGGGCAGAGGAGAACCAGAAGGGGAACTTAATGGAAGGATGGATAGCCCAGGTAATATAATAGGATGAAAGACTGAATTCCTACTCTCAGCCATATCTTGACTAATGGTATGACTATGTATGAGCCCCTCTGAGCCTCAGCATTCCTAGCTGTAAAATAACAAGGTGTTATTATCTCTTAATGAATCCCTTCCTTTTGAACTCTCAGGTAGTGCTCAAGAGCTCAGGCAGCAACTTTGACACAGGCATTAAACATTCACAGAAGCCAAATAACCAAAAGCCCAAGAAAATTGGTTTTAACCTGAAAGGGTCTTGACAGCAAAATCTGTGTAGCAACATTAAGGTAAGTGTTATTCTTAGCCATTGATAATTGGGAGAGGTGCCTCTCCCTGCCGTGTATTTTTAGAAAGTTTAAATCATAGAGGCAGTGGAAAAAGTATATATAAAGAGAAGTTGATCCTGAGGGTAGACCACTTTTTCCTGCCCCCGATGCTCCTTGGCTCATGGGAAACCTAATATTTCTTAAAGGAATCATTCTATAAAATAAAGAGCCTAGAATTGATCACTTAAAAGATTGGGAATAATTACCATGTTTTCTTAGGTTTATGTGAGAATTTTTAACATAACTATTTTAAATTTTCTCTTATGATATGTGTCATTTTCCTAGGGCTGCCATAAAAAGTACCCAAAACCGGGTAGCTTCTAACAATAGAAATTTACTCTCTTGCAGTTCTACAGGCTAAAAGTCTGAAGTCAAGATATTGGCAGGGTCAGGCTCTCTCTGAAGTTTAGGGAAGAATCTTTCCTTGGCTTTTTCAGCTCCTGGTGGTTCCTGGCCATCCTTGGCTTATGGCAGCATTACTTTTTTTTTCTTCTTCTCACTTTAAAAAATATTTATTAACATAATTTTATATGGTTGTATAAAGTTAAGTACAGTGGATATACCATAATTTGCATAAGCAATCACCAATTGTACAATTAGCCCATTTTCTATTGTTCACTGTTTTTTTTTTTTTTCTGATAACTCTTTCTTTTTTTTTAACACCTTTACTGGAGTATACTTGTTTTACAATGTTGTGTTAGTTGCTTCTGTATAACAAAGTGAATCAGCTATGTGTATACATATATTCCCATATCTCCTCCCTCTTGTGTCTCCCTCAGACCCTCCTTATCCCATCCTTCTAGGTGGATAGAAAGCACCCAGCTGATCTCCCTGTGCTATACGACTGCTTCCCACTAGCTATCTATTTTACATTTGGTAGTGTATATTTGTCTGTGCCACTCTCTCACTTCGTCCCAGTTTACCCTTCCCCCTCCTGTGTCCTTAAGTCCATTCTCTACACCTGCGTCTTTATCCCTGTCCTGCCCCTAGGTTCTTCAGAACATTTTTTTTTTTTTTTAAGTTCCATATATATGTATTAGCATGCGGTATTTGTTTTTCTGTTTCTGACTTACTTTGTATGACAGAGCCTAGGTACATCCATCTCACTACAAATAACTCAGTTTCATTTCTTTTTATGGCTGAGTAATAGTCCATTGTGTATATGTGCCACATCTTCTTTATCCATTCATCTGTCAGTGAATACTTAGGTTGCTTCCATGTCCTGGCTATTGTAAATAGAACTACAATGCACATTGTGGTACATGACTCTTTTTGAATTATGGTTTTCTCAGGGTATATGTACAGTAGAGGGATTGCTGGATCATATGGCAGTTCTATTTTTATTTTTTAAAGGAACACCCATACTGTTCTCCATAGTGGCTCTATCAATTTACATTCCCACCAACAGTGCAAGAGGGTTCCCTTTTCTCCACACCCTCTCCAGCATTTATTGTTTGTACATTTTTTGATGACGGTCATTCTGACTGGTGTGCGGTGATACCTCATTGTAGTTTCGATTTTCATTTCTCTAATGATTAATGATGTTGAACATCCTGTCATGTGTTTGTTGGCAATCTGTATATCTTCTTTGGAGAAATGTCTATTTAGGTCTTCTGCTAATTTTTGGATTGGGTTGTTTGGGGGTTTTTTTGATATTGAGCTGTTTATATATTTTGGAGATTAATCCTTTGTCAGTTGCTTCATTTGCAAATATTTTCCCCCATTCTGAGGGTTGTCTTTTCGTCTTGTTTATGGTTTCCTTTGCTGTGCAAAAGTTTTTAACTTTCACTACATCCCATTTGTTTATTTTTGTTTTTATTTCCATTTCTCTAGGAGGTGGGTGAAAAAGGATCTTGATGTAATTTATGTCATAGAGTGTTCTGCTTCTTTTTTCCTCTAAGAGTTTTACAGTGTCTGGTCTTACATTTAGGTCTTTTATCCATTTTGAGTATCAGCTCCATATTTCTTTCTTAAGATTGATTTTGCTATTCGGGGTCTTTTGCGTTTTCATACAAATTGTGAAATTTTTATTATACTTCTGTGAAATATTGTTCACTGTGTTATTTTATTTTTTACTCAATTTTTGGGAGGGGAAAATTTATTTATTAGCTTTTTATATTTTTACTATTTTAAGTAATGAATATGTATGGAAAGATTCCTAGAACTGGAGTTCTTGGGTTAAATTTTCATGATGCACAATGACAATCACTTTTCAAAGGTAGCATATCAATTCATGCTTTCAGAAGTACTGTTCATAATTGTTTTGAAATCACTGCAACCTTAATAGGCTAGAGTGCTATATTATTTTCTTTTGATTTTCAGTTTTTGATTACTAATAAAACTTTTTCTACACTAGAAGTTTGTCCTTTAAAGAATTACTATGAAAATCTTATAGTAAAGTAGAAAAAGTGAACAAACAACTCCTATTTGGTCTGCCTTATGAAAATGAGTTTCCATTTGGCTTAATACATATATACAGGTAAAAGACCAGTTTCAGTCATCAAAGAGATGATGGTACAGGTAGGAGGAAATGTAGCCACTATACAAGGGTTGCAATCTAGCTCTTTCTTGAAGAAGGATTTTATTCTAAACTTCACGTACAATAATGACATTGATATTCAACATAATTTGACTAGATTTTATGAAGAATCTCTGTCCAGGAAGATGATACCATGTGAGTTTGAGGAAAAGGAGGTAAAGCTCTCTTCATTATTTAGTCTGTGTCAGTATTACTTTTATCTTTGTCTCTCTAATTTCACATGGCCTTCTTCCCCCTGTGTCTCCTCTGTCTTCTCGTGGGGTTCTCCTCACTGTATGACTACATCTCTGCTAGTTTTTTCCTCTAAGCACCCCACCATTGGATTAGGGTCCACTCCAATCCAGTAAGACCTTATCTTAAATAATTACATCTGTAATGATTCCCCATTTCTGAATAAGGTTACATTCTGAGGTTCCAAGTGAACTTGAAGTTTTGGGAAACACTATTCAATCCAGTACATGTTGTAACAGAAAAGACACTGCTTCAGGAGTCAAGAGATGCATGTTTCAATCTTACTCCTGACAATAGTAGAATCATATATGTATCAGAAACTCTCAAAGATTTGCTGGCATAGGATGCTGATGGAATTACAACTTTATAATCCTATAACTTTAGACCAAAAATTTACATTTTTCATACTTAGATAATATGCCTCAACCAGAAGATGTAACCAATTCCTAGGCTTGCCTTTCACTTTTCCATTTATTTGACAGTATGAGCTTCCTAAGTATTCATCTTCTTAACCAATAACTTTTTAAATGGCATTTAAATAAATTCCACACCCTCTGGTGATTTGAAATCAAGCCAGAGATTCTATACTCGTCTGTCAAAGGATTAACCTTCCCACCATAATGCTTAAAACAGTGATTGGGAGGTTCCTCTAACTGACCATTAGTTGCTAAGTGCAAGATGGTGAAACATAGGTTTTATCTCAGTAGACTTTCATAGCAGTGAGTTTTCCTTGAGTTAACCATAATAAGTAGATAATGTGTTGTGAACAACAGTAAAGTTTATGTTAAACTTACTTGATCATTAATACATTTAATATCCATATTTTAAACTAAACCAATAACTAAAATGCGACAATTGAAGGAATTTACTTATATCTTCCTTGACTTGATGTTACCATTAATTGTTATCTAACTTTTTAAATGGTGTAAAAAAATGAATTTCTAATGGAATATCAAAAGAATTATTGCTATTTGATATATTAGCAACAATAAGATGAGGGAAAAACAATAATAGAATTAAGAGACAGAGGGAAATGAATATTAGAAAATACATTTATGTCAAATTCAGGAAATAATAATTAAAAATGGTAATATCTGTCTACTTAGAATAAAACAAAACTATGAATTTTTATAGCTAGAAAAATTATTTAAAATATTATGAAGTAGCAAAAATAGTATACTTTAGTCTTTATTTATGTAATTAATATGGATTATTGTCTTATGTTGTGTCTTATGCAGTGGCAACTTAAATTTGGTGGTAAAATCTTCAAAATTAATATTTCAAGCTATATGTAAAAGATGTATGTACACAGATATTCCCATTTAATGGAGAGACTGTTAAAGTTTTACAATAAACTTATTCCATTATATGGTCTAAATTACACTTTCAATATTAATTTCTGCGACTTTTTCTGTGTTCATTGTCAATCAAGTTGACATACCCAACATGGCACTTCATACCATATTATGTGCCTTTGTTCATATGGTCTCCCCTGGTCAGAATACATTTCTTTCTGTTTCTTATTTTCTAATTTATACTCCTACCTAATATTCTAGGTCCATTTGAAAAACAAGCTTTTACAGACTTGATGACAGTCATTTTCTAGGCTTTACACATTGTCTAGGTGTCCCATGTGTGGTGAGATTTTTGATGCACATCCATTTTGTTCTCCTCACTACAGTTATACAGGACCAAATATTAGGTGTTCAATAAGTCTGTGTAGAATGAATGATTGAATAAACTTAAAATAAAGGTATTGTACAAAAAGTAAACAGGCCAAAGAGTTTTGATGCTTCTCATTACTTGATCTTCTCAGACAACAAGGAATTAGCTATGGTATAAGGAAACTAGTGTGAATTGGTATTTTTTATTCTTCAGTGAATAAAAGATAATGAAAATAAAATAGTTTCTAGAAGCTAGATTGCAAATAACACAGGAATATTAGGCAAGATATCATTCAAAGGAGACTTGATGGAGAAAAAAAGAAAAAAGAGCTAAGGAAGGCTATAGCCTTCCTATCAGCTAGATTTCAATTTGACTCTAAGTTTTCTAGAGGCCAAATAAAAAGAGAACTCTGATCAATTTCATAATTTACAGCATCCATGATAAAAGCAAACCAATTTACTCAGGAGAAGTGCAATTATTCC
Organism: Neophocaena asiaeorientalis asiaeorientalis; assembly: GCF_003031525.2. NCBI lineage: Eukaryota > Metazoa > Chordata > Mammalia > Artiodactyla > Phocoenidae > Neophocaena > Neophocaena asiaeorientalis. The sequence goes on from NW_020171990.1 coordinate 702,364, forward strand.
TGCTACTAAAACCTAAAAGAAATTTCTCCCAAGGGTCATCACAAAGAGAACACTGTAAAATATAATGAAATATGCCTCGAACAATATCTTTATGATAGACATTGTTGACAGTTTCATAGAGCTGCTTTTTTATGGTACCCCTCACTATATACTGATGGTCTAGCTATATAATTCTGTGTGTAGTTTAATAGACACATAGATTTTTGAATAACTGGAAAAATAGATGGACAAAAAGTCCTTTAAAGATTCTTCAAAAACTTCTTTATCTTATTGTAGCTCTTTAGAGAAATTTGGTGGCACTAAATCTCAGGGCACACAGTTCATTCATTAAGTAAATAGCTCTTGGACATCTATAATTTACACAGCACTGTATTAGACACAGAAGAAACACAGGGGGGTGAAAAAAAATTCATGAAATCAGCTATTATGTGATGTCATTTAAAGGTAAAGAAAATAACCAATGACCTAAAAGTAAAGTTGACTGCTTTTGTGAAAGCTGAAGGCACTTCAAGCCTTGGATTCATTTCTAAGGATACAGTCATAACATAGGTCAAGTGTCTCTTCAGAAGACAGGTTTGAATCTGCTCTGACATACAGATTAACGGGCACTTGCTGACTCTTCTGCTATGTTTTAGCATAGTCACAATGCCCTTTGGGGAAGAGATCTAGTCCCACTCTACTTCAGGTTTACCCTAAAATAACCATCCTATTGAGATTTCTGCCACAACTGTGGCTTTAAAGCTACCATCTGAAAAGCCTTATTTATATATTCCTTGGAATTGTCTCAGGAGACATAAAGGAAGGTGGAACACAAGTGAAGGCCAACAGTCAAATCTCTGTCTTCTCTAACCATTTATCAGACACAGAAGACTTTGTGATGAAATGTGAGAAGATTTTTGACAAGTAGTTTTAAAAAAGTGTTTGAAAAACACTGCACTGCTCTGTACTATTTCCAAAATCTATTCTTCTCTACAAGGATCAATATATCTATTCAACAAGTAAGTACTGTTCACCTGCTATGTCCAGAATCTAGCTATGAAAGGTTAAATGTCAAAGTCTTTGTCTCAAGGAGCTTAAAGCTTGTGATAAGATTCCTAAGTGCACCAAAGATTAGGTAGCAGTTTGGTAACTGTTGTCTCATAGATGTAAACAGCATGCACTGTGCATGCACAGAAGGTGAGGCAGCCAAATCAAATGGGAGTGAACAGAGAGCACCAGATATA
>NW_020171990.1:703777-719738 GCF_003031525.2 Neophocaena asiaeorientalis asiaeorientalis
TATATATATATATATATGTATATATGTATATCCTATCCATATTTAATTTTTGAATTGAATCTTGAAAAGTGACACAAATTAGGAAAACAAGGTGGCTAATAGTCATTTTAAGCAATGGAGTGAAGATAAGGCAAAATGAAGGTAGAGTAATTTTGTGGCTGGTGTGCCAATAAGTTTGGAGATGAAGTGTTAGAATAAGGAAGAGGTCAGATCGTGAAGAACTGGTGTGTTTAACCAAAAGATTTGAACCAAAAAAAAGCAAGATGAAACAAAAACTTTAGAGTAGTGCCATGAGCACATTGAAGTAGAGAAGCTAAGGGTAGAATCAGGCAGAGTAACTAGGCGAGTATGGCAGCAATCTGCAAGAAAACAAATGGGACTCTGAATTAAGCCAGAAAAACTGTCATGCGAGGAGGGAGGTTTGAGAGATAATAAAAGGGTGAAACATATGGGATTTTGTGATACCTATGGCCTACCTCTTCTATTTTTCCCTTTCTGAATAAACAATGATGCATCTTACAGTGTTACTTCTGTGTAATTTTATTCCCACTTTCTGATTGATGTATATGTAGTCAAGTTTTTTTAAACTTTGAAATTCTATTCTTTTAATATTCACCAAATTTTACCTAGCAGTCCTCTTGAAACTTGAACGTTTAATCACTTTATATTCTGCCTGCAAAACAAAGCTCAACATTATAATCCTCCAGTTATTACAAGATCTGTGCTGTCTTGGATACATTTACACTTCAATTACAATTACAATGCTTTCATCTTAACAGCTTTTAGTTTCTGAAGGATTAAGTCTCAAGGATTATGGTATAATGAGAACAAAGGTTGATGACTACTTTTCTCATTTCTTTCTGAGGTGCTGTGCTAGCTAAATAAAACCGAGGTCGAATTTATGCCAAGCTCTTTTCTCCCTGTAGGAAAACATAATGGAAGTTATGAGAAATCAAGAGTTTTTACTGCTTCCAGCTGAGGAGCTCCATAAACTCCTGGCCAGTGATGATGTCAATGTCCCCGATGAAGAAACCATCTTCCATGCATTAATGATGTGGGTCAAATATGACATGCAGAGGAGATGCAATGACTTGAGTATGCTTCTGGCCTTTATAAGACTGCCCCTGCTTCCACCTCAGGTAATTACATGGGATGCTGTTTTCGTACCTACGAATGACTGAAAAATTCTGTGTTAAAATTAAACATTACAACCCATGTTTTATTACTTATTCACATTTTTGTTTGTTTGTTTTAATCAAACACTCTTTTTAAGGTAAATTTGCTGGTGGAAAATGCTGAGCCATGGGTCTGAATTCCATTTCCACCACTTACTGAGTCATGGTTATATGACTATAAGAATGTCAATTTCTCTGAAATTAAATTTCTTCATCTATCAAATCAAATTGTACTACCACGCAAAATTTTATGAGGATCAAATTAGATAATATATATAAAATACTTAATCTTAATAGAATATTTAAAAGATTTTTTGGGCTTCCCTGGTGGCGCAGTGGTTGAGAGTCCGCCAGCTGATGCAGGGGACACTGGTTCGTGTCCCGGTCCAGGAAGATCCCACAAGCCGCGGAGTGGCTGGGCCCGGGAGCCATGGCCGCTGAGCCTGCACGTCCGGAGCCTGTGCTCTGCAACGGGAGAGGCCACAACAGTGAGAGGCCCGCATACCGCAAAAAAAAAAAAGATTTTTAGAACATTGCAATTATTAATTCACTGCTTCCCTGTTTTGATGATTGATCTATCTACATATCTGTCTATCTATCTACCTAATTAGCTAGCTAGCTAGCCAGCTAGTTATCTATCAAGCTAACATCTATCTGACCTAAGATAAAATAATATGATCATTCTCTGATGAATATACATATTCCGTGGCCATCCCTACAGTATTCTTAAAAGCTCAAAGCATGGAATTTCAAATGTCTATAGAAGGATAAGATATATTACTGAATAGTACAGAGTTATGAATTAATACCATTTAGCAATTGGAATTATGGAACCTTTAATAATTGGAGCTAAGGAGAATACACACACCAAGTGAAAAAATCACCTCATTTTACTGATGAGGTATGTAGGACACAGGTGAGTTGATAAAACACCAAGTTCTCAACTTAGCAGAAGAAGAGTAATTAATTTTCCCTGATTCAGAGTCTTGTGTCTTTAAAATAACTTGTAATGTTGCAAAATTATCCATGCACAACATTGTTAACCCAGGGCATCTGGTATCTCAGGGTATCCAAGCATAAGCTTGAAGGTGGCTCTGACCTCTGAAGTGATAGAAAAAATTGTGTATGTGTACATTTCTTATGAGAGATATTAAGAGCCTGTTTGTTTGAATTAAAATCACTATCAACATTTTCAATAATCCACATATTACTAAGAATGTAAGATAGAGAATTAGGAAATCGGGAAACAACAATAGGCAAGTATAACACATTAGTAACAAGAGAAGAGAGAGGGAGCTGGGTCATATGTTAAGATTGGAAAGTTAAAAAAAAAACAACACTTTGCCAAATTTGGGAAACAAATGAAGTTTTATGAATAAATTAAGAATTGTGTTTCATTTGGCTACTAAAATAAATAAAGAAGTAAAAGTAAAAAAATTATGGAAATCTTGCCTAAACAAATTATATTCAATAAAAGTTTATCCTAACACCAGGCTCTTACAAAAGGAAGGGAAACATCTATTTTGGTAATGGGACAAAGAATGAATTGGAAAGCCATGCACTGGATTTTTCTGAATCTTCCAACATAGGTTGTGATACCACATATTCTCAGAGCTTTGGCATCCTCTCTCAAGATGGAAATAGCCAATGATCACTATTAGCCAATAATAGGTAGATAGCCATTAACCAATGATAGATGATGTGGCAATTGGTTCCTTTGATCCTGCCCACCCATTTCACCTGTCTGCTGAAATGTTGGGAGTTTGGAGTTAAATTGGTACTGAAAAATCATCATATATAATATGACCCATACGAGAGGAGGCCAAGAATGTGCCCAGGGCTCCATTTTTTTCATGATATGCCTTTTCTTCATACCCTCCTTGCCCACTCTTTTGTCAACAAAAATGGGAGCTGCTCCTACATGTATATCTCATCTAAACTATTACATCAGAATAGAGATGTACATTCTATTGACTTATTTGTTCCTAAGGCTACACGTTACACATAGGGTTTTAATTCTGATTGGTAAAAGTGCTTTATCTTGATTAGTGAAACAATATTTATTAACATTAGAAAATAAATTATTATTATGTTTTGGTGAAACTAACTAGTAAAAGACTTTTAATTTTAACTCATCACAGTGCCCAATAGGCATAAACACAGCATATATTTATTTTCCATTTCTCATCTCTTAAGCTGGGTACATTACAAACATAACTTTATATACACTTTCAAGCAACATCTGTGCAGGGGGAAAAATAAAGCACATTTTCTTTTCATAAAAATGTCTTTAGATATAGGAGGGGCTATTGCTTCCATAACTATTATTAAGGAATTACATGTCATTATAAGCACTTTTCATACAGTATTTCTAATCTTAAAAAATACAATTGAAAGGTAGGGGTTATTAATTATATTATGCAGAGGGATAAACAGGTTCAAAGAAGTTAAGTGATTTTTCAAAGGTCATAGAACTAGTGAAAAATCCAGTTTTCCTGCAAATCTAGGCTAGCCAGATACGAACATACACAGGGATATTACTACTGTGAATGTATGTTGTTTCCTTATTTGCTGTCTAAACTTGAAGATCATTAAAATGTTCTGAATACAGCAATTCTCAAGATTCCTATTAAAAGCCTGAGAAAGGAAGAAGAGTGGCAGAATTGGAATTAACATGCATTTATTTCTTTCTTCAGTCACCAAACATATATTTTATCTCATTTAATTTCTATAATATCCTTATGCAATAAATATCATTATTATTTTTTGACAAATGAGTAAATTGAGAATCGACATGATAATCATTTTTCTAGTGAACTGTAGAGCTCAGACTACTCTAATTGTGTTTGATACTGTGTTTCCTCTCCTACTGATGAGAAATAAGTGCAAAGTTTATTTCTACAGATGGTTTCCTATTTACCTCAATATCCAGCCAGAGTTTTAAAAAGTTTAATTAAATCTAGAATTTTCCAGCCTTTACATGAACTTTCAAAGCTACTAAACATCTTAAGGTTCTTAAGAAAAGCCGTATGATGACCAGAAAACACTTTTTTCTTGGGTTTGGGAGCCAGTAAATATGGGTTTTGTCCTTAATTCTGAGAGTGCTTAATGTGTAGTTCTTTTTTTTTTTTAACTTTCAAGTGATTTGTGTGTATATACTGTGTGTCTTATTACATTACCTATGTAATTATATTACATATTATATATATTATATACATATTTACATATAATATATAATTACAAATGTTTTTGTTATGTAACAAAACAATATTATATTTTAAAATGCTAGCAGTATTTAAATGAAGAAGAGCCTACATTTTTATAGTGTGGTAGGGGTTTATTTTCAAAAAGAAATAGTCCTTGAACTAATTTTTGAAGGAGACTTGAGAGAATAATTTGGCTTATCTTTTTACAAGGTAATTGTTATAGATGTGAATGATATGTTTCAGGTGAGTGACAGAACAATATTTGGAAGACCAGCTATGAACTTCTTATGTGTATTGTTAAGCAAAACATAGTAAATTACTGACCAAGGAGAGAGTGGAAAGGCAAAAAAATTTAGAGATGTTTAAAACAAACACACAAAATAAGGAGAAAATGAAAGCTTCTAGGATTAAGTTAAACTAAATAACTTACAAGTTTTTATACAGCTAGGAGTTTCTGTTTCTATTTAGTGAGTACATGAAAAAATTTCTAGAGTAAAAAAAGTGAAAATAAAGACAATAACAGAAACTTTAGCAACAAAGAAAACATGTTAAAGGATTGATTAGAGCCAAAGAATAAATGTAGATTATAGTGAGAGTCTGCTCTTATAATCATGAGGCAACTAACCCACTTCACTTAAGCAGATTTCCATTCCTTCATGTCCCACAATCTGCATTCTCATGTTTTTTGTTACTAAGCCCATTATGTTATAGAAGTTATTTCTTAAGTTCTGATATTCTTTATTATTCAAAAATCAATGTATGTTATTATGAAGTATAAATTATGTTAATTTGGTATAGAAAAACAAAGTGAAGATGTAAATTTTAGTAGAGAATATGGATTTTATTTGAGAACACTAGTAGACAAAATGAGCTTCAGAAAAGAATGAAAAAAAAGACATTTAAAAAACTCAGAAGCAATAATACCTATTTTATTTGCTATTGAAATAGAATAGCTAATACTGAAATAAATTCAATTGACTTTGCAATAGAAAGGACCAGAGGAAAAAGCAAAATCAAAGAAATACATAATTGAGATATACTCTAAGAAGTGGTGAATGATTTCTATTATCTTTTAAAATAAGTAAGGAACAGAATTTTGCATAATAGTTTTCATGTTTTTCTTGGATACCAAGGGGGTTTATAATTTCAAAAGAATTAGAAAAAATATGGAAATTTCATTTAAAAGAATGGGTGATTATGTATACAAATATACATATCACAAGGAGGCTACTCAATTTGATTCACTTATTTTTCTATATTTCCTTTTTCAAAGATGCAACAAAAGAACATGTCGCTATGCAATAAACAACACATTTTAACATTTTGTAACTATTACTTCCACTGGTTTTAACTCATTTCATAAAATGGATCTTTGTAATAGGTACATATATATTTATTTGTTATATACATATTTTAAAAGTATACATAAGTATCCATTTTGTTGTGCACTTTTCTAATGAGTGATTTAGAGAGTAGAAGCATGGTGCTCTCAAAAAGTACAGTTCCATGTATGATCAAGTCAAAAGTCTTCAGGGAAATTCAGTTTTATCACAGTCAGAAATTATTTAAAAGGTTGGAGATATACAGATAAACTTTGCTTCATGTCTTAGAACTGGTGTTGTTTATCTCTTTAGAGACAACAAGGAGAACCCTTTCTCACAACTTTCTAATAAGTATACCTACTGACTCTTAAGATAAATAAATAGTAGTGTCTGTTTATGTGTATAAACATTTACTTTTATTTTCTGTAGCAAAATGTGAAAGGAAAAAATAAGTTGCAATGGATAACAAAATATTGCCTAGGTTTAGAGGAATATTATTTATAATCAAATAATAAAAAAAATTAAAAAATAACAAGGAGACTAAAGAGTTTAAATTAAGGAAACACATGCTACCTCTATCTTACAGGAATTAATTATTTTTATGCAAATCTGTAATAAATTTATTCCAAAAGATTCTTTATGGCAGTTACAGCAATTCAAGAGGGGAGAGGTCTTCAATCATTTACTCCATTGGGAATGTGACAGTTGATTAGATACCAGAGACATAAAAACTCTGTTGCCTATAAAAATTACAGCCACAACTAAAAAACCTAATGAAAAGCAAGCAAAATGACAAAGAGCGAATAAATAGAAAAAGAGCAGTCATAAATCACAGCATAAGTTATACAAAATAGATTATACTTCTGAGTAATTCATGTTTTATTTGATTTTACTTCCCCAAAGCAAGCATAGATAAACTACTCCTTGGTAAATCCAATAGTTCTCTACCTTTGTCAGTATAACATCCACTGTTTAGCATATTATATATCTTATCTTTAAAAAGGAAAAACTCTTAACTTCTTTAAAAAGGAAAAACTCTTAACTCTTACAAATGAGTAATGCAAAAAGAATCAATCAAACACATTAACGTAATCCATTACCAGTCTTTGTTACTTTTTCATTTTTTTTTCTTTTTTTTTCTCTCTGATCTGCTCGCTGTCTGATTTGTTAATTATTATACCAGGCCATCATCAAAGAAATAGTCTCCTCCATAAAATTAGAGTATAAGAGGTTTAAAAAATTGTGGAATAATGTTATTCTTCTCCAAAAGAGACTTTGAAAACTGTGTCTTTAAAACAGAAACACAGACAATGTATACTTCTAAAATCTTATATATTTTTCTTAAATACTATTTAGATTCATGATCTTTTAACCCACTATGACATTCACAGTTCAAGTTACAACATTAAGAAAGTACAAATACTTTTCATTTCAGTAAGTTTTAAGTCAACAGATTGTTAATGTAAAAAACGATTTGCACACGCATAAACTCATACATTCACGTTACACCCTTTGGTCAAGTAAAGCGAGTGGAGGAGAGTTATAACCTATTCTGAAAGCCTTTATTTTTGCTACAGTGTATCAAGTGTTTCCGCCTTTATCAAGGGCTTATCACACTGTTTCTGGTTTTTATCCCATCTTTCTTCATACTGAAATTTCTCTATTGCTATGACTCCTTCTGTATTTTCTATTATGAATTTTACTCTATATTGGATCATTCCAAGTAACTTACAAAGATGTGTTGCTTCAGACATATTAAAACAAAACAAAATTTCTCATATTCCTTTCCACCAACTACTCCAATTCCCTGTTCCCTTTTCCAGCAAAATATGTAGTTATCGTTTATAGTTATTAAGTCTACTTACTTGTAATCATCATTTTTCTCTTCAATTCACTATAACAGTTCTTTGAACTAGTCAAGATCACCCAAAACCTCCATGCTGTCATTTTTCCCACATCTCATTTGTTTTCATCTTACTTGGCTTCTCAGCAGCCTTTGACACAAGCAATCTGGCCATTCTTACTCAATGATAATTGTTAATTCTTTCTGATGTCTGATGTTGCAATGACCTAGGACACCATATTTTCTGTCAAGAATAGCATTTACTTCCGTACTTTTAAATACTATCTGGGAGTCAATTATAAATTCTGATCATATATTTCTAGCTCTAAACTTTCCCTGAAAGATAGATTCAAATACCCAATTAACTACTTGATATCTCCCATTGGATATCCAACAGCTATTCAAATCTTCACATGTCCAAAATGGAAGATTTCAAAGTCCCAAGACTCCATCCACCCCCACTTTCTCAGTAAATATCATTACCAAACATTTAGTTGCTCAGACCTAAATCCTAGAATCATTTTTAATTATCTACTTTGCATTGCATTTAGCAGTCATTTCCTTAGGAAGTCCTTTTGACTGCACTCCTCCAAACCATATCCTGAATCCTGAATCTGTTCTGTTTTTTTTTTTTCTACATCTCTACAACCACATGCTAAAACAAGACACCAGTATCTTTCTCCTGTACAGTTGAAATAGCCTGCTATTTATTATTCTAACTTTTATGCTTAACCACTGCCATAACTTTCATTTAATAAGCAAACAGAATTTTTGCAGTATGAATCAATTCATCTCAAACTTAAGCTTTAGACACTTAGAACAAAATTCTAATATCCCTTTCCTACAAGGCCCTACATCAACAGTCCCATGACCACTCCTCTGGCCTCATTTCCTACCAGTTCTCTAGACCCTACAGGCACACTGATATTCTTTCTGTTTCTTGAACAAGTCAGGTTTATTTCTTCTCTAGTACATTTGTACCAGCTGATTCTGGGGACTAGAAACCCTGGCGCCCAAGAGAAGAGAGTGGTGGTGATACAGTTTTCTAAGGGGTAACCAATGAAAGGGGAGACATGGTCTAGAGATAATTAAAGACAGCAACAAAACTGACTAAACATTGGTGAGCTTTTATCACTACCATACCTTGGCAATTCTAAACAATGCCAGAGATTACACATTCCTACCTGCTGGGTAGAATGGCTCATCACACCCCTTTTCTGGTCCCTCCCTGCCAAAAGGTGTTCACCCCATCATGGCATGACTGACTCTTTCTTATTAAATACATCTCACCTTAAATGTGTCTTCTTAGCACTTTCATCTACTGTTTTCTTGCTTAGTCATAGTTTGTTTTCATCTCTTTCCTTATAACTATATTTTTCAGAAAATCAAACTTGAAGTTCTTGTTCACAAAGTTCCTGGCATAGTTGATACTCAATAAGTATTCGTTGAATCAACAAATGGAAAGTTTATGCTAAGTCTTAGGAATTTTAGCTTCAATTATTCTCTCTGTTGATGTATGATTTGTCTGTAATGTGAGAGAAAGCTCTGCATTTGTGTGTTATCATGGAGCTAACAGTGGATACTAGGAACATGGTCATAAAGAGGGATCATAGCACATTGATTTAGACTTTACTAAAAATCCATTATTCGATGGACAATGGAAGGTCAATCTTGAATAAGATATAACCTCTAATCTCTTTGTTCTATTAGACATATTAAATAAAATAAATTTATCAGAATGACATAAATAAGTCAGTGGTGTATTTAAAGATAAAATGGCTATAAGAAAACTTGGTTTCATTTTCACATCTAGCATAATAAACCAGAAAGTGAAAGTCCATTTAATGAGGAAAGGAAAACTGAACTTAAAAATTATACTAGCTCATAAGCATTTTAAATAATATAAGCATATTAAATAATATACATAAAATTTATCGAGGCCACACAGTGCAAGAACAATTATTTTTCTCAATTAAACATTAAAAAGAGAATTTCATTTCTTGTTCATGCTTATTGTATAAGAATGATAAAATTTAAATGGAATATATTAATTTGTAAGAGGACTAAGAAAAATTGTGGAACATTTGTAATAAGGCAAAAGCCATTTAAATCATTCAGATTTTGCAGTGATTTTAATTTAGGATTTAGGAAAATTTTAATGAACTATTAAAGCCATTTTAATATTTTAGTAAGTGGAGTTTATAGAGATGAAACCTGGAGATTAAAATCGGATCTTTAGACTTATGAACACTGAGTCTTTTGGCAAATCTCAAGGCTAAAGCCTCAGAAGAGAAAATTTACATTGATCCAATTATATAATTATTCTTTTATTTTGTTAAGTGATTTGTTTGAAATATACAAAAAATACATACATTCCTGCATCTTCTTGTCCACATTGCTATTTTTAGAAAATATTTTTGCTTGTTACTCTTTGAGGAACAATAAGGTAGCTTTTGGGACTGAAGCAGAGTGATGCAAGGGATGAGTTGCTAGAATTCAGAGAAGGTGAAAAAGCAAATCATTAAATGTTTAGGAAACTATTCTAAGAACTTTGGCATTTCCTTGGAGTGTAATGGAAGCTGTTGCAGGGTTTTGAGTAGAGGCGAGTCTGATCTAATGTATACAAGTCAATGGACTCTCTCTTGTTGCTGTGTTGAGCGTATACTGGAGGAAAACAAGAGTGGAAAATGGAAATCAGTTAATAGGTGATAGCAATTTAGAAGTGAGAGGCTTTTGAAGTGGTCAGATGATGGTAATAAGTTACTAGCAATGAAGATAGTGAGAAGTGTTTTCATCCTAGATATATTTTAAAGTAGAGCTGGTTAGATGGGGGAATGAGAAAGAGAGGAATCAGAGAGATTCCAGGGTTTTTTGACTTGAGCCCCAATGAGGAAGGATGTACTTTTAAGATTTCTATGAGAACCCTAAGTGGATGTGTTGAGTAGGCATTGAATGCATCATTCAGGAGTTGTGGAGAAATGGCCAGGAGATATAAACTAGGAAACTGTTGGCAAATACAAAGACATGATGTGGGGTGGTCTCACCATAGAAGTGAGTATAGATAAATAAGAGAAGAGGACTAAGAATGATGTTCTAGGACATCAAAACATTACAAAACTAGAGATAAAAAGAAGAAAGAACCTAGTGACTGAAATGGAGTAACTAATCAAATAGAATAAAAACCAAGGGAGCTTAATGTCCTGGAATTTCAGGTAATAAACCAACATAAAGGAGTGTGGATGCTGCTGAGAGGTCAAATAGACTGATGCCCAATACTCGATTTTTGAACTTAATAAATTGAAGGCCATTGATGACTTTGACAAGATATGTTTCTGTGGAATAGAGCTAAGCAAACATGTGAAAACTGGAATTTAAAAGAGTAACTACATAGAATCTTTAAAACTGCAAAACTGAACTGAAAAATTAGCTTAAAGGTGGCTGGTTTTGTCAGCCTGGATCCACTGGTGAGAAACAAACATTGAAATTTCAGCATGAAAAATTTAAATAAAGAATCATTAATTCTTATATTTAGAGTAAGGAAGGATTGGAAAGTAAGAAATTAAGAGAACTCTAAATAATACAGAAATATCAGATGTAAAGAGTAGCTACTACCTATAAGGCTAATACCAACTCCCAGAGCTGAGATCTGGACCTCCTTGAAGAGGGAACAATCATGGCTTCCTGGATGGAAGAGGAGACACTGTGGTATAGCAAATGGCAAGACTTGATAGAAACCTGTTCTCCAGAACTTACTAGAAATCTTCCCCCTACATGTCTCAAAAGAGACACCCTACTGTACTGGGGAACTTGCAGATAAGTGGGCTCATACCAGGAAACAAAATCTTTCCTCCTGCTATATCTCTTCAGCGTCCTCTACTGATAATGCTTACCATAGTGCCAGTTGGCAAAGAAAAATTATTTAAAGGACCCATTTTCACAAAACAACCTAAAAGGATGATTTTGGAACTGAGAGTTAATAAACTGACAAATGTGAAGCTGGGAGAGTGGAGCCAAGCATTTTTGTATACTTACAGGTGTGATTCAGAAGAGAGGGAAATTTGATGATGTAAGAGAGAGGGAAGAATTGTTAGAAAATTTTCTTTGAATGTACTAGAGTAGGTAGGATTTCATGCACGAATGGAAAGATTGGTTTTAGAAAAGACAATTGGAAAATTATCTATGTCAACAAGTGAAAAAGATATCTGTGTGCAGATGTGTGTAGGTGAGCAGATGCAATGGTGGATCCTACATTTGACTCTGACATTAATTCAGTGTTTGATCATGGAAAGTATATCTCATTTAATTAGACCTTGGTTTCCACATCAGGGCAAGGAGAAGATGGAAATATCTCTTCTGAGAGTAACATTGTACGATTGAAAATAGGTTTTAATTTCCTAAGAATTGATGCCTGCTGAAAATTCTGTGACATAGATAATTTTATAGAGAATTAGGATATTCATGCCTCCCTATGTGAAAAAAAATCATAATGTTTCAAAGCTCTCATGAACTTTTAATTTTTTCAAAATATACTAATGTAAAGCAAAAAACAACTTGAAGAATTCCTTTTGCTCACCAAATAAATGGTCTTTCATGAAATATAGATTCCTTCCATCGTAGTAATTTTTTCCTAACTCATCATTTACAACTTTTAAATGCCAAAGAAAAAAAAAACTTAAAAAAAAAAAAAACTGTTGAGATTACTTTGCAAACTTCTATAATTTAAAGTATTCCTAAGAGGAAAGGAAGCAAACTATAAGCTATGGGAAGAAAACACAAGTGAACTGAATTTTATCAAATGTGTACTGAAATAACTACTACTGTGATTTCAATTTACAAGAGTATCAGACAAATTAAACAGTTTATTATTTTAATGATTATGAAAATGGAAAAAAAATACCCCCTAGAGAAGAGCAATTCAACATTGATGACTACCCAGAGAATTAGGCACATATACTTTTTTCCATTCTAATTAAATGGAAAATGCCCATAGGTCACCCAAAATAAAAGCTGTTCTTTAATAATACTTAAAAAAATAACAGTATCTGCTAATGTTAAAAAGTGATAATACTTGTATATTATTTTGCATAAATATTAAAAATTTATTTATCCAAATATTTATTATGAAATTTCAATATTCTAACCATTAAGCAAATGGCACACATGTTAATTTAATATTTCCTAAATATACATCAAATTTTCCAATTCAAATCCTGAAAAATTGGAGGAAGTTTTATTTACTTTCTATATGATCAATTTAAATTAATGAAAACAATTCAGAAATTGCTATTATCAGAATTATTTGTTAGTCTTTTGTCACTTAACCTCATCAAGTGGAATTCATCAGGTGGATACATTACTTTCTGTCTTTTTTGAACCAAACAATAGTTTATGAAATGTTAGTGTGTTTTTTATAACCTTTGTTAATTTGAAGTTGTGTTTACTCTAACATTTTCTACCCACTGTTAGCTTCCTTATCAGACCAATACAAATCAACTTAGAATTATTTTTTTCACAATTTCCAAAGATGATAGTGAATGATCACATGATGCAATACTAAAATGTGTATGTACCTTGCTTTCTCAGATTTGTATTGCCTAAAAGACTTTCAAGACCAGCACTCTAATATTTTGCCTGTGGAATCTGAGGTTCAGAGAATTAAAGAAGACTATTTTATGTAATATTTTTATTTTAATAACTTATAGATACATTTAAAATGGAATTTAGGAATCTTAACTCTCAAATAATATTTTTTCCATCTATGAGAACAAGCTTTCCAACAAAAAAATTATCTTTTGACTCTCATTTAGCACAAGTTGAAATATAAACTGTCATCATGACACCAGAGCAGAAATGACAACACAGATACTGAATATGTCAATTTTTTTGTGTTATAGCTCAAGTGTAAAGCTAGATAATTTAAACCACAAAGACTAGTTTTATTGTAATTCAAAGAAAAAGTTTTCCTGACCAATTAAGTAATATTTTATTATCTATAAATGTTTTCCTTGAAATTTATGATCATATAATTATTTACTGAGTTTCTCAATGTTCATTACAACCATCTTAATAAATATATTCATATAATTTACTTCTGTATATAAATACTGTCTTTAAATGTATTTTATTGCATAATTAATGAAATTAATATAATCATGTTTATATTTTTAAACTACCAATTGTACTTTTTAAATATATAATCTGTGTATGTCTATATTGATTAACATTTTCAGTAGTCATGATGTCTATTTTATGATTTATTTAGTAGTAAGATACGCTGGTATAACACTAAATGCTTTAGGCATATTATCTCCTTAAATGTTTTACTACATACATATTGTTATACTGCAGATATTTAGTTTATACATGAGGAAATTGAAACTTAGTTAAATTACCCAAAGTCAAGTATAGTAGAAAAGGTATGAAATAGAATACTACATGCAAAATATTTAATAAATTTTTCAAAATGCATTTAAATTTTGATCATTAAAATTCTAAGTCTTCTTATCATTGTTTCACATGCTCTTTTTTTCTTTGGTCATAAATTAATTAAAGAACAGTATTCTGAGAATGTTATTGTGATATTTTAAATATTTCAGGTATACTTCTGAGGACTCATTTTTTCACTAAAAACCTACCTTTATTTAGCATGGAATAATAAATTGATAAATAGATGTTTAAATAATCAAATTTAATTATTAATTTTAAAGCAAAATATTTCTTTTTTTTCTAAAGAACTTAAAAAAATAAATAAATATAATGACACCTGACTGAAAAACAGCTTTTAAAAATAAATACCATATACATCTTAGTCTATCACTAAAGTCTTCTGGTGCGGTTTCAAGGACATAGCTACATATATGTTTCCCATTTCCCTAGTGTAATTAGGTGTTGAAATTACACGTAATTTCAACACCTGTGGCGGGGGGGTGTGGTTGGGGAGAGTTGATCAGTGACAAACAAAAAGTGAAAATAGAAGAGAAGATAGATTAAAAGTTAATATTTTCATTATTTATTTTAAAATTGTCATATATTGTACTATAGAATCCCTGACCAGTACATCTACATTTAAAGGTATATCTATTTCCTTAAAATATTTTAAATATTATTTCACATAAAAGTTATTTGATAGACTATGTTAAAGAGATCTTCAATTGTTTGTTTTTTATTTCCACCTGGCTATTAATAAAATACAGTTCCTGAGGTTATACATTACTATTGTGGTAGTTTTGAAAAAAATCAAATCCTTCACAATTCCATGGTTAACACTTCTATTTTTCTTCTAGTACTTCAGGCAGCCTAGAGTTATATATTATTCAATACTTAGGCAGATTAAATACACATTAAACATATGTAAAAGGATGAAACGTGATCTTGAAGACTAAAATATCCCATATTTCCCACAGGATAAAGTGGCAAATGTTGAGGCTGAAATTATAAAATTATTAAAACAACAACAAAAACATGGTGTGTTTTCTATGATTAAGCCTTCTTATTATCTCTACATTTGGTTTCTGAAATATTTTCAAAGATTTGCTCTAGACTAGCATTTCCCAGCATTTTGTCCTGGATAGTATTAATAGTATTTAAAGGTATTTATCACAAAAGTGTTTCATGTTAAAAAAAATTATAAACCCATCTTACCTTGTCCCCCTTTTAAAATTTTGCAATGCAGATTATCACAGTAATTTCTTAATAAAGAAATTCACTTAATTCTAACTCATGAAATCACTGATTTTTCTGAAGAGCACTTATCTCAAGTAAAGGCTATTGATGTCTCATGGAAAGAACAGTCTACTGAACACAGTAGGGAAGCACTGTTCTGGGTGGTTTTATTTTCTAAAGTTTTGGAATTCTTAATGGTAAAGGTTAATAAACACTGGATTTTCATTTAGAGTAAATTATCCTAAACTAAGGGTGTTCTAAGGTGTGCTTATATTTAAAGAAATTGGCTTTCTTCCACTTCTATGAGTCTGTCTACCACAAAGTAGCCTGAAAAACTGGCTTTGCTGAACTGGAAAAGCAGCATATTCAGTGAATTCAATAACTTGACTTATAAAGACCTGGAAATAGAGTCATAAGTAATAATGAGTGTGTTATTCTCGACTCAGTCAGCTGTGGGGATTTTTCAAACCATTAAACAACTTCCCAATTTGCTACAAATTCAGCATAAGTGCTGGACTGTTTTCAAAAGGAGACTAACAATAAAAGATGGCAAATATATGGTAAGAATTTAAGGAGTGATGAATATTTAATCACAATGAACACCTGATATCTGGTTTCAGGGAGTAGTCACTCATAATATTCATCTATTATAACAGTAAAAGTTGTAACTTGATTCTGACCATGAGTTTTCACCTCATGCTAATATACATTCATGTTAATGTTTGTCATCTCAGAATATCCCAAATATATATA
>NW_020171990.1:719759-726786 GCF_003031525.2 Neophocaena asiaeorientalis asiaeorientalis
AATTAGTCAGATAAATAGGTTATGTCTGAAATATAAAGATCTGTTTAAATGATAAATGTCCATTTAATCTGATTGATCAATTTTTTAGGAGAATGGAATGGCATTTTGTTCTGATCCCATGTCCAGAAATGAAGCCTAAACATGTGTTTTCTTTTTAAATAACGTCTCAACCGCTATTGCCTTCTTACTTCATGTGTCCCCAAGCTTTTTTTTTTTTTTTTTAAATATAAATTTTCTTTAAAAAGTTCTCAGTCTCCTTTCCCTGTTTATTATCACTGTCTTTAGATTATGCCATATCATTTTTTGAAAGGACTCTGTTAATTACATAACTCCAGTGACATCTTTCCCCACCTGTATCTATTCCTCACAATGCTTTCAGAGTGAATTTTTTAAAACACAAATTTAGTTATAGTGTTCGTTGGCTTTGGAACACACACATCAGATACTTATACACCATACAATATTCATAACATTACATTCTTTGTTACAATCTTCTTTCCTATAGTTATTAATCTACTTGTAGAAAGCAATGGGATTTTTAAAAATTGTTTTCTGGTTTAGCACATGACAAGACTTCTAACCTCTACATCCATAACCTGAACTTCATACTCAGACATGCATGTGTTTGACTAACTACCTGCTTTACCATTAAAAAGTCAACTTGGGGTTGACTCTCCTATGAGGCACTTCCTTGACCACTTCTATCCATTTTCAGAGATGGGTGCTCTACTTATTTTTCTTTGTTTTGTTTTGTTTTTAAAGGAGAGCACTCAGGCTTTATTTTTTTAATAAATTTATTTATTTATTGGCTGTGTTGGGTCTTTTTTACTGCCACAGGCTTTTTCTAGTTGTGGTGAGTGGGGGCTATTCTTCGTTGCAGTGCGTGGGCTACTAATTGCAGTGGTTTCTCGTTGCAGAGCACGGGTTCTAGGCACGTGGCTTCAGTAGCTGTGGAACGTGGGCTGAATAGTTGTGGCTCACGGGCTCTAGAGTGCAGGATCAGTAGTTGTTGTGCATTGGCTTAGTTGCTCTGTGGCATGTGGGATCCTCCCAGACCAGGGCTGGAACCCATGTTCCCTGGACAGAATGGCAGGCAGATTCTTAACCACTGTGCCACCAGGGAAGTCCCTATAGTACCCTGTTTTAACTCCATTCCTAGCACTGGTAAAATTTTATTTTATTTTATTTTTTAAAATATTTATTTAATTTATTTTTTTGGCTGCATTGGATCTTAGTTGCAGCATGTGGGATCTTTCATTGTGGTGCATGAGCTTCTCTCTAGTTGTGGTGTACAGATTTTCTCTCTCTAGTTGTGGCATGAGGGCTCCAGGGTGCATGGGCTCAGTAGTTGTGGCATGCGGGCTTGCCCTGCAGCATGTGGGATCTTAGTTTCCCGACCAGTGATGGAACCCACGTCCCTTGGATTGAAAGGCAGATTCTTTACCACTGGACCACCAGGGAAGTCCTGGTAAAATTTTATTCAGATTATTTAGAGGTATGTGTTTACATGGCCTAATCTACGATAAGTTCCTTAATATCTTATCCTCAATATTTGACACACGTTGGGTACCTAATAACTGTCTTTTGCAATGTAAAGGATTTAAAAAAAATAGTTGTTCATCAATGTCTATTATAGTCAAATTTTAAACAGACTACTCAGAGCTTTACTAGTCTTTATCTTCTGGGTGTGACATTTTTCTTGAAACAATAAATTTATCTGAAAAATTAAACTCAAACTTTTATGTTAAACTGTGATAAAATATTGGAAAACATACAAAACACAAATGAAGTATGACAATTCACCATGATGAATGCTAAAGTCAACTAAAATTTTGTCAGTTTGAAATTATTTTGGTATATTGTGCAGGAATTTCAGTTTTTATTTTTTATTTTTTTGTGTGTATATATATGTATATGTATACATTTATGTACAAATATATATAAATCAATGCATATATTCATATATTTACATATGAAAAGAACATATATATTTAATATTTTTCTTATTAATCTAACATTTTCTTTTAGAGTATTTTGTCAGTTGAGTACTTTAATAACACAGCATATCATGCTCTATGATTCCTCTTAGAAGAATAGAAGTGAAGCCTTTTTCTCCTTGCTGTGACTGGACAGTTTTCACATACTCAACAAGGCTATGTTCTTTGCATGTGTAAAGTCCCCAGAGTAACAAAAAAATGTCAGAAAAAGAATGCTATTGTTTCAGAAAAAGAATGCTTTTTAAAAAAATAACATTGACTCAAGATGAAACTTGGGTGTTTCATGACTCTGTCCTTTGACTGAAACAAATATAAATGTAAATAACTGTATTGTTCATTAAGTCGTTTTGACTATTAAGTTGAGGTGAATGCAAAATATTCAAATAAAGATGTCCTGAGAGGAATCGGCATGGAAAGGCAATTCCAATGCTGTAAGAACAAATGAATGTGGGTGTTTGTTTGCATCATTCAACAGATATGGAATGTGGGTATTTGCATTGTCTAAATGATGGCTGAAACAAAATCAGATAATTCATTCATTCAGGACTTCCTCAGTGATAAAGATTATTTTATTTAGGAATCATGAAATGTGATAAACATCATAACTTCAAATATAAAAGCAGTCTTGCAAGTTGAAGTAGTTTTTTTACCAAGATAAAAAATGCAAAATTTGTTACCTCTTAGGGCTTTTTCATGAACTTTGTTTATAGAATTCATCCAAACCCAAATTCTCACAACAGAGAATAATGAGGTAATGAAATATGTCTTCAGTACTTAACATTTTGCTTACATCTGTCTATCCTTCTTCTAATACTCTCTTCTTCCTCTATTCTGCAGCACCCAGCGTTCCTCATATTTATAGTTTTTTACCCTTCTGTTCGCTTTCTAGGCTGAGCCTTGGGTTTGGATTTTTCCTAAAGTTTTGTTTTCCCTAGTTAAATGTAATCACGAAATGTCCCATTCTTTCAGTTTTTCTGAGGATTGGTTGGAATATATGACAGAAAAATAAAACACAAATAAAAAGAAAAATTACAGTATGAAGAAAATTGCAACACAATTGCATAAGAGCAATTAATAAGTGCCATGTACCTGATAACAAGTTCTTAAGAAATTTCACAATAATACAATAAAACATTTTATCAATTAAATTGCAAAACTGGAAATAATCTTTAAAGGTAGCTGACAATATATATAGAATAAAACAAGTAAAATATGACAATAATTTGCTTAGATTTTTGTTATCCAAGTACATTAGTTGGCTTGGTCTGCCATAACAAAATACTGTAGACTATGTGGCTTAAAAAGCAGTAATTTATTTTCTCACAGTTCTGGAAGCTATAAATACAAGATCAAGGTACCAGAAAATGTAATTCCTGGTGATCTCTCTTCCTGGCTTGCAGACAGTCAGTCTTCTTCCTGCTGTGTTCCCCCATGGCCTTTTCTCTGCAGGGAGGTGGTGGGGTGGAGGGAGGGTGCATGTGCTCTGCTCTGGTGTATCTTCCTCTCTTATATGGACATAAGGACAACAGATATCTCTGGTTAGGGCCCCAACCTTATGACTTCTTTTAACCTTAATTATCTTCTTAAAGGCCCTGCCTTCAACTGCAGTCATTTAGAGGTTTAGGGCTTCAACATATGAGTTTCGATAAGACACAATTTATTCCATAACACCAAGTATAAAAACTCACTCTGTATTGAGTTTATGCTTATACTTACCTTAGTGAGTTGTGATAACCTGATGGTCATAAGGAATATTTAATGACAACAAAATTAACTTTAACACATACCAACTCAACTGTCAAAATAGCAACTGTTAAAAGATTAACTCATTTGTGAAAATCTACATTTGAATGAAAGGACCTTGAAGCATTTTTTTATATATCTTAAGTGTAGGCATTAAAGAATATGCTAATGATGCCCTGAGCATTTTGGAACCTTGGAATCCCAAATTCAAGATTTTATTCTTGGGTCTACCTCTTTTCTAATATTTGGCTTCCTTTTTTGTGAAAACATTGAAATTTTATATACATATATATTATATAATTCATATATATAAATACCGAATTTCCTCTGTCCACCTCAATTTTTCCCCTCCAGTCACAACTTGTATGTAATTTGTTTCTCTATCAAGTTACCTAGAAATATTTATTATCTTCTTACATGATATATGTTCAAAGATTATGTATGGCCCTGTAGGAGAGCAAACTTTGCCACCCCAGTGAGGTTTCTCTTTGGCATGAAGATTAATGTAGGCTGATTTTTTTTTTTTTTTTTTTTGCGGTATGTGGTCCTCTCACTGCTGTGGCCTCTCCTTTTGCAGAGCACAGGCTCCGGACATGCAGGCTCAGCAGCCATGGCTCATGGGCCTAGCTTCTCCACGGCATGAGGGATCTTCCCCGACTGGGACACGAACCCGTGTCCCCTGCATCAGCAGGCGGACACTCAACCACTGCGCCACCAGGGAAGCCCCTAGACTGATTATTTTTAAGGTCCAAAAGAAGAATCTTTGACCTTCCTGCTAACTGCCTAAAGAATGTACTAGAAAGAGGACCTGTTCCAGGAAGGGAGTCACCACCACATATAACTATAGTATGAACTAGGTGTGTAGACAGGGAAGCACCTAGTAAAGACTGATTGTTAAAATTTCTCTCTGTGTCCCATAGTCTCTGCATAGCCCAGAAAACATTTATTTACCAAACATTTGCTTTTCTATCTCTATGTGAATTGCCTGCCTCCTCTATGAAACACCAAACCACAACCTCAAACATCCTCTTCTTTCTTTAGCTGAAGATGCTGTTTAAGGTGAGAGCTTCAGCCATTTTGGTGAGCTAGTTTTCCTAGGTTTCTCCCATGTATGTATGTTACTAAACTTTTGTTTGACTTTCTCCTGTTAATCTAAGTTTAATTCTTAGACCAGCCAGAAGAACCTAGTAGGGTAGAGGAAAATTTCTTCTTCCCCAATAGCTCCTTCTTTTGAATCAAATATGTGATAGTTTGTGTGACAAAATAATAATATTCATTGCTTACTCCTTCAATTATTTTCTCTCTTCTTTATCTTCTCTTTTAAGGCAAGATAAGAGGTTATATTGACCAAATATGAAATCATAAACTTCTTTGTAACATGCTGAATAGATATGTATTAGGAGAAAACCATTGAAGTTATTTTCAAACTGATAAAATTTATCAACAGATAAATTGAAACATTAGCAAAATGTGGGTAGATATAAAAAGTATTCATCTATAAGAATTTAGAAACAATACCATAAGAAGGTAGAGAGATTAAAGCAGGGAAACTTAAACTTCCCTAGAAGATAATCCGGACACTAAAACTTGAAAGCAATTTATTCCATCTTGGCTCATGAAGTAATTTCACTTATTTGGCAAGATACAATAAAGCAATGTAGAGAGTAGTACATAGAATAATATTTAATGGCTTGTATTACTTGAGACCTTTCAGAAATAGTTTAGAACTGCTATTAAGAAACATCTTTTCTCTCCCCGGAATTTTAGTATTCTCTGTGTATTTTTATTAGAATTCTCTATATGGATGAGATTACCCACAAGGTTTAAGAAACTGATTAGAATTTATAAACTATGCACCCCCCATGAATATCATAGAAGAAAAGCTAGCTTATACTTTGCTAAATTTCACTACTTCCTTTCAATTAAGAATTCTATTAGTAAGTTTTTTTCAAACGATGTAATTCTGAATGACAATATAATTCTGAAACAATGTAAGTATCCAATTAGAATCATATAGGAATTAATATATGTCAAAAATCTGATAAAAATGAATTTGTTTTACATTATATATCTTGTTTTAGATTCTCCCTAAATTTTAAAATTAGCAAAACTTGAACAATAATTTTAAATAATGTTATGTGATTTAAATATATATGAAATACTTTCACATACTTGATCACATATAATGCTTTGTGGAATGTAAAAAAGGCATTATCCACATTTTATATATGAAGGATTAAAATTCATGAAATTTTGCTCATTTTTCACCCTTGGCAATGAGTTATCTATCTTTATCAATTCAGTTTAAGGAAGAATTACTATTGTAAATATTTCTTACAATAGTAATCACATCTTCCTGTTTCCTAGAGCACTTTGTTTATGTATTTATTAGTAACACTTTACTAATAGTAGAAGAGTTTTAGTTATATTCTTACAGCTACATCTCTTTTTCTTTGTAATTTATGATGTCTTGCAGCTCAGAAAAGAATTCTATTTATAATTATGTTCCTAAGACAGTGCCTCTAAAACAGTATGAACATGATGAGTGTTTATTGCATCAGTTAATTAATTGTATTCTCCTGGAGGTCAGAAGTAATCATTTTAACTCATATTTCTACAAAGAAAGAAGTTATTTAATTTTTATAACTGATGTCTTCTTGTTTTTAAGCTTCTATCCCTCCTGATGGCAGAATAATTTATACTTAATAGTTAGAAAAAATAGAAAGAAAAAAATTGTATGGTTCACAACTATGACTTTCAGGTGATTGCTCAGTAAATTCAGAATCCAAAGTCCTTATTAGGGTTGTCTCTTCCCTCTCAAGGGTCTCACCCAAATCTTCCTCCTCCCTTAGATGGTGCATTTTGAAGGAGGACACTCAAATGTGTTTACAATGACGGAGATGCTTCTCTTCCCCACACTGTCATCTGGGTCCTGAGATTCTCAACTTTCAAATATACAGTACAGGATTAACTACAGTCACCATGCTGTACATTACATCCCCAGGACTTACTTATTTCATAACTGGAAGTTTGTAGCTTTGACCACCTTCATCCATTTCTCCCACCTCCCCCGCTTGCCTCTGGCAACCACCGATGTGTTATGTGGATCTACGTGTTCATTTTTTGTTTGTTTTTTGGGTTATTTTATATCCCACATATAAGTGAGATCATAGAGTATTTCTCTTTTTTCTCTGTCTGATTTATTTCTCTTAACATAATGCTCTCAAGATCTGTCCATGTTGTCACAAACGGCAGGGATTTTTTCTTTTGTAAGGCTGAATCATATA